>NW_020654721.1:0-15170 GCF_003589595.1 Hyposmocoma kahamanoa
ATCCCTGAAAGCAAGTCTGGCCGAAGTTCAATGTAAATTGGAGGCTTCGGATAACACCATCTGTGAGTTACGTGCCCAAGTTGTATTACTGAGTAGTGCAACTTCGGTAAGTAGGTCACCCGAGGCCTGTAACGTGAATACTCGTCGCGGGGCACATAATGCATCTATCGGCAGTTTTGAGTCGGCCCATACGGATGCGTCACCGACCGCTGTCGCTGAGCGCGTTTCCCCGCGCCCCGCCCCTCGATTGTCCGCTCCGGCGGAGACGTCACGCGTAAACACGTTGACCCCTCCACGTGATTACGCCGCTGTCGCAGCTGTTAACCGACCCGTTGCTCCACAACCACAAGCCAGGCAGCTATCAACGAAGGGGATGAAAAAACCTCGTGTACCTGTCTCTGAAGTTGCAAAACCACAGAGGCAGACGGACCGGTGCGACGATGACGGCTTCACAAAGGTGGAGAAGAAGAAGAGGAAGCCCACCAGCCGTAACCTGTGCGGCACTGCACCGACAGGGTCCAACTTTTTGCTGCGTCCGGCAATCCCGACAACGCTGCTGTACCTGTCACGCCTGCATTACTCCACGAAGTCTGAGGAGATAGTGGAGTACATCAAGTTGAAATCCAAATACACCCTGAGGGTCGAGCGGTTGGAGTCCCGCCACTACGTGAACTTTAATTCGTTTGTGGTGAGAGTGCCGACCGAACATCTGTCGACCTTCATGAAGGAGGAGTTCTGGCCGAAGGGTGTCCTATACCGGCGATTCCGTGGCCGGTTGCCTGACACCAGATGGCGCCACACGTCGCCGACAACCTAAATACGTGTTAAATTAGTAATTAGTGTTATTTTATATTGTTATGTATGTTAGTCTGTAAGGTATGTATCTATGGGTCTCAGTAACCTGAATATAAATAAATAAATAAAAAAAAAAAATTAAAAATTAAATATAGCTTGTCAAAAAATGTCGGAAAAATATAAAGAGTGATAGCAAAATGTATTTACGCTTTTATTTATAAATAGTATTAGCAAAGTGTAGTAAATTCTTCAACTATAAGTTCTAAGTGTTTCTGCCGTGATTCTTTTGGTTTTGTAAGTACATCAATATATTATCTTTTTTTTTGCGAGACCGTTTGCTTGTTATTGCGAGACCTGGTGCATTAAAACTTGGCTCAGTAGTTTCAATCAAAGACTCTTCTGTAATAAGTGACGCAGGACTAGGCTGGGTTTGGCTACAAGTGCTATTTTCTGTATCGGACATCATATCTGTTGGCCCTGGAGAGTACACCTCATGTGAAGGCCCTCTCCAGAGCATATCTGAAGAAGACTGAGAGTGTTTGTCGTCAATATTGCTAATACTTGCTCTTTCCCGAGAAATAGAATCTAAAAATGACAGCTGTACTTAGTAAATTTCGAATTTACTTCGTGGATGTGCTGCTGATCCTGTAACACTTTTTTTTTCTTTTGTCGGTAGTACGTGTCTTTAATATTTCTCCACCGATTTTTGCAAGCTTTACCTGTAAAAAAAGTAATTAAATTTCTTCTATTTATCGAGTTCTTCGGTTTTCGCGATTGTTACACATAGGAAATGAAACTAGGTGCCATGGTCAACCTGTAAAGGGCCCGAAACGTCAGTTTGTCTGAAAAAAACAAATATACGCGATTTAATCCGGAAAAATAGTTTAATTTCTTTTTATTTTAATTTTTGAATTAATTATTGTTTTTTTTTAGATTTATTGCTACACTGTCATTGGCCTATCGCATGTTGGATTGTTACGTGTCTAGAATCATTAAACAAGTATTGAGATTGCTGTGCCAAAAACTTTTGTAAATCGCTATGCCTGTCCCTACTGAAAACGAATTCAAGAGAATCGAAAAATATTTTTGGATGAGATGGAATATGCCAAATTGTATATCAAGCATTGATGGGAAGCATGGCCGCGTCAAAAGTCCACAGAATAGTGGTTCTCTTTATTTCAACTACAAAGTTACTTTTCTATCGTTTTACCTCTTTGGTTGACGCAAATTACAAATTTGTAGCTGTTGACGCTGGATCATACGGCAAAGAAGGCGACAGTAATATTTTTAGAAAATCAGCTATAGGAAAGAAAATGGCCAATAACACTCAACGTTCCGCCACCGAAGTATTTACCGGGCAATCAGGACATACTTCCTCACTTTTTAATTGGTGATGAGGCTTTTCCTCTTAGCACTAATATGATTAAGCCCTTTCCGAGAGGAAATGCTTTACTGGATCGTGAAATTGAAATTTTCAACTACAGGCTTTGCCGCGCTCGTCGTGTTGTTGAGACTGCTTTTGGGCTGCTAAGTCAAGTTTTTAGAATATTTTATACTCCGATCGCCATTGCACCAGAAACTTGTACCGATTTAATACTGACAGCATGTTGCCTCCATAATATTTTGCGTGACGGACATCTGGAACACAATTAACAACTATACTATGTTCGTGATGAAACTGATAACCCGACACAAAATATGATTGACCTTGCGAGCACAAGAACATTCTCCTGGAACGCTATGGAATCCCGCGACAAACTAAAACAATTCTTCTGCACAGAATGTGGTTTATTATCGTGGTGGTGAAATAATTACATTTTAAAAGAATAATAAATGACTACTAAGTGTTGTTCATCATGCCACTTGTCTGCTATATGCGGACGACTTAAAGTTACTGTTGACTGTAAAAGATGGACGAGATTGTGAAAACTTACAAGGAGATATCGACAGGGTTGTCCAGTGGAGTCACGAGAACAATCTGTTTTTTAATGAGGCAAAGTGTTCTCTGATAACATTCGGTCGTGCTCGGACACCTATCCAATACGAATATAGTATAAACACAGTCCCAGTGCAGAAGGTTTCCAAGGTACGCGATCTAGGGGTTCTACATATAGCCCAACTGACGTTTCGAGACCATATAGTCAATGTTTGTAAAAAGGCCTACAGGAACCTAAAAAGGCCTACAGGAACCTTGGCTTCGTGTTGAGGCAGACTCGGTGCTTTAATAAAATTAGTCCCATAAAAGCATTATATGATGCCCTTGTAAGGAGCCACCTGGAATGCAATGCAGTTATCTGGTCGCCTCATGAAGCAAAGTATAAAATTATGTTAGAGCGCATTTAAAAATAAATTTACACGGCATTTATATGCAAGAATATATGGTGTTTACCCCTTTTATCCACTCATGTATCCAAGTTTGTTTGTACTCGGCATGGTTGGTTATAATAGACTAAGAGAGAAGTACGTCGAGACTTCGCAATAAGCTCAAATTATTTATAAACTAATTAGAGGGTCAATTTTTAACCATAGTATACTGGACACCCTTCTTTATGCGTGCCGAATGATTAACGTAAGGAGGCGACGAAAACCGCGGTTGTTGGCAGTGCCGCGCGGCCGGACTAATCTGAGCCAAAAGGCCGGCTCACTCGAGCTTTGCAAATCCTAAATGATGCTACAGACAGAACGGATTTATTTTCATGTACTCTGTGTGAATTCACAAAGGTAACACTATACGTTATTTGTTATGTACATGTTTCGTAGTAATTTTAGCGAGTAGTTGATTTTTTTTTTTTTTATTGTGACTCGGCAAAATGACTGCACCGCGCCTGATGGAAAGTGCGAATACAGTCCAGAGATGAGAGTAACGGATGGAAAACAAATATCTTCACTCCGTTTATTTTTTATCCATTTATTTATTTATTTATTTTATTATGGATTTAATGTAAGAATCTACATGTGAATTTGTACACTATCGCATTAGTTTAGACTGTAATGATAGATGTAAAGTTTTAAATGCTAAATAAATAAATATACTTACTAGTTTTATTCAGTTGTTCTGCTAGTTCTTCCCACGCCTTATTACGCTTGTAAGAATTTTTATAGTCTGGGGAACTGATATCATTATTATTGGTATTTGAGACACAAAATTTATTAATATTTCATTTTCTCTCGTTGAAAAGTTCTCTCCCGCGTTCCCAAACATGTTTGCTCCGTGAGATGCAGTCTAGCGCAACTAGGAAAAAATAAAAATATAGGAAATTTACATGGCAAATAATGGAGGACGGAAGTCGGATTGCTTTTGTAAGTTTATTTTTTATATTTCATAATTTCATAAATTTACGCATAATTTGTTGCCTTAATTAGTGATTAATGATCCGGCTGTGACTAGTTAACGTGTTAAAGTAAAATGCCACCAAAAAAACGGTTTATAACATGTGAAATCTGTGGAGATCGAGCCGGTCGTAAAAATTGCGAAAAAAGGATGTTTATGACGAAGTTTCCTTTAGATGAGGCCCGGTAAGCATTTAATGATATAATTTTATCTAAATATAAGTATAAAAGGGTACGAATACATGAAAACTGCTATATTTATTTCAATGTTATTGTGTACTAGTGATGTATCTCAAGTATCGATAGTCACTGACTTATTTGGGCTAAACTCCAAAGATCCCCTGAATTATTCTTTCGTGATTTTCTTTCTTCTAAAAAATTTATGTATACTGTATTCGTAAAATGTATTTATTTATTTAATAAGGAACGCCAGCAGTTTACACAATTTAGAGTAATTCATGTCAACTACTGTCCATTTTGATATTTATTTCCAAATTTTAATTATTTTTCAGATGCCGGCAGTGGGTGAAGATTGTTGGTAAAGAAGATTTAGTGTATGTGCCCATAGAAAAATTGCATACATTAAAGGATGTATGCGGCAATCACTTCGAGAACAAAACTTTTAATAAAAGAAAAAATCGCCTTAAAAAGTCTGCCGTGCCGTCAAAAAACTTAAAAGCTGATCCACTTGCTGATGATATGCTCAATGAATTTCCTTGTCATATATGTGACAATGAAGCTTCACTACCACAGGTTGAAGCAATCGCTGGATCTAGTAATGTAGGTATTATCTCTTTTTAACCTTAATTTAGCAGCAAGTTCTTTTAAAATCTTTCATTCTTGGAAATTATTTCTAGTGATTGATGATCTTGAACGATTTCCAGAATCATATATAACCGGAGAGCATCAGAAAATAGCACATAAAAGAAAAAGGTCACCTCGCTCAGGTAATAAACTTTATAATATTATGATAAACAATACTGTAACTTTAATCACTGTAGGTATTTTTCATATCATTAAGTATCCTGTACTAGACAAATACTCAACGAAAGAGTAGTAAATTCTGAATGCTATCACAACTTACGTAGGTACTTATGTAAGATATTATTGGTGGTCTAATATTACAATTACAAGAAAGCAGGGAAACAAGAAAGGGTTGTTATAATTATATATTTTAATATTTCTAGGACCATCTACTTCGTGCTCGGAGCAGCCACAGTTACTCGACCATGATTATTGCTCAAAAAAGGAAAAAGTCCTTCAGTCACCTAAAAGAAAAAAAAACATCTGTTTCAGGTAAATATTTTTAATCTACATAATACATAAATATATAGAATTGTAATTCTAATCTGGCATGTCGTATTATAGTGATAAAAATAATATACTGGGTGATTCTGGGACAACCGATAAAAAATTTACCACGTGTTCTGTAGTCATAATGACCAACTTTCATTACGGGACCAACTCTGAAATCGCGAAAAAAAAATCACAGCTGTTCCATACATTTTGGTTGAGTAGGTATTGAATTTTAGTAAGGAACAGCTGCTTTTTTTCGCGGTTTCAACATTTGCAACACTCGGTATATTCAAGTACAGGCCCACAAAGTTATCTGACCCGGTGACGGCGTCGCTAGAGTCGAACCCAGTGTTGCCGTCAATTGAAAGTTGGCGATTTTTAGGGTAAAATTAGTTCGGTCCGGTTCTGTTCCTTAATAAACTAAATTAACGTTGATAAAAATATTCGACTTTTCAAGGAAAATCGTAAATACATATTAAATAAACCACCTGTAAGGAAATCTTTAAGGGAAGAGTTTTAAGGAATTTTTTATGGGAAGTTTGAAGTTTTTAAGCATGAATAAAAAATTAGACACAAAAAAAATTACCAATTATATTTTAATATTATAATTGTGATCAAGTAAACAATTTAATGGTTTAATTCCAGTTATTCCCGAACCCGAATCACCTGTTTCATCATCCTCGGAATCGCTACTTTCACTTTCACTGTCATTGTTCAAAGTAATGATGAACGGTTCATCTAAATAACCATCTTTATCTATATATTCGTTTTCAATTTTTTTCACATGTCCACAATGCTTTTGCCATTCTTCTGCCGATATTGCATTAAATCCATTTGATATTAATTGCGGCATTTCTGAATCACTTTTTCCAATATTGTGGTCGGCAACATGACGTTTCATGGAACTCCAAATCATTTCTATGGGGTTCAGATCACAGTGATATGGTGGCAATCTAAGAATAGTGTGTCCGTGATTTTTGAGCAAATTATCAATTTCGTACTCTGGTGCTGGTTTGTGCCTCTTTATTAATTCATATAGCTGGGGTTTTGTAAAACCCTCATTGTATTCTATATTGTTTTCAGTGAGCCATTTTTGCATGTCACCTTTTTTTGTGTTTAAATTAGGGCATTTGTTTATGCAAATGCTGTGATAGGGGGCATTGTCCATCACAATAATTGTATTCTCGTGTAAATTGGGAAGAAGTTTTTCGATTACCCACTTTTTAAAGTTTGCATTATTCATCTCATGATGATAGTCACCACTTTTTGTGTTTGATTTAAATGTCAGTAAAGCGTTAGGTACAAATCCTTTTTCTCCTCCAGCATGAACAATTATCCACCTGCTACCTTTTGAAACTGGGTTCAAAACACCATCCATGTCATCACTCTGCCAAGTGCGTCCGACAGTGTGCGAAGAATGAATATATGTCTCGTCCAAATATACGATTGGTTTTTGTTCGCTAAGTTCGTTTTTCTTAATTTTTTGGAGGTATGTTGCTCTCCAAGCACATATGTCATTGCGTTCAATGAGAACTTTTCTGTTTGATTGAGTTTTCTTGTACCGAAAACCAATTTTTCTCAATATTTTTCTGAGCGTTTCTCGGCTTCCTTTGAAGTCAATTTCTTCTTGTAAAACAAGGAGCAGTTTTTGAAGAGTGGGTATTTCTTTCTTCATGGAGTAAAACTCATGAATTTTTCGTCTTACGACACCCAAGTCAAATTCGTCAACTTCAATCTTCCCCTTCAATCTTAGCCGTTTTTTCCCAGGAGTAGAAATTTTCGTTCCGGTTGCATCAGCCTGTTCTTTTTCTTTAACTAAGTTACGCACGAAGCGCTCACCAACACCTGTAAAATAAATCATACTTAAATTCTGTAATAAAAAATAAAAATGAACAATAGGGTTCAGGGAAGTTCATATTACAATATCTGGCAACACTAACCTGTGGCAGCCGCTACTCGATCATACAGTTTTTGAAATGGTATTATTGGGGCTTGGAGACGTTTTTCTTCCTCCATAAAGGCCAACACTTTTAAAATAATGTTTCTCGCGTCACTTCTCAAAGCTTTCGGCATTATTTCTGACACTTTTATCACCAAACAAGGAAAAAATACCACGAAGTCGCTCTCAGCTTTACAATGACACACAGAGTGACATATTCAAGATGGCGACTTTAGTTCCTGTTTTAGCCACCGGTTCAGATAAGTTTGTGGGCCTGTACATTACAGATTTATAAGTTTTTTAATAGAAATATTCAATTACATTACAGATTTGGAAGTAACACCTCGGAAAAGAAAGCTGATTAAAAAAATTCATTTGTTTAAACGCAAAATAAGTGTTCTGCGAGAAGGAAATATAATGCCACGCATTATATCATTGGCACTTAGAAAACCACAAGGAAAACGGTGGACTCCTTGAGAAAAAGCCTTAGCTATTGCTATATATAAGAAATCTCCTCGCGTTTATAGACATTTACAACATTTGATGGCATTACCAAGCATAAGAACTCTGCGAACTCTTCTTCAAAGCATTGAATTGGAGCCAGGAATCAGCCAAACTATCATGAATCACCTAAAAAAGAAGGCAGCAAAAATAAATGAAAAAGACAGAGTATGCGCTTTGCTTTTCGATGAGATAGCTTTAAAGAAGCGTGTAATCTTTAATTCCAGGACAGACAAAGTAGAAGGATTTGTAGACTTAGGTGAAAACCAGAAATAGCTGATGCTGACGCTTCGGTATTCATGCTTCAAGGTCTCCACAAAAAACTAAAGCAACCAATAGCTTATTACTTCGTCAAAGGAACTATCTCATCGCAAAGCCTCGCTGTTTTCATCAAAGATGTCATTAAGGCAGTAACTAATATTGGTTACACTGTTATCACTACAGTATGTGACCAAGGGCCTACAAACATTGGCAGTTTGAATCTGCTTAAGGAGTGGTGTGGCATCCCAGCTACATCCAATTATTTCTTGTTAGACGAGGAGAAAATCTTCATGATGTTCGACATTCCTCATCTTTTCAAATCGCTCCGAAACAATTTTTACAATGGGGGAGTAATAGTAATAGACGGAAAAAAAGGAAAGTGGTCTCACCTGCAAGATGTGGCAGAAAAAAATAAAAGCACCCTACATTTTCAAAAATTAACAGCCCTACATGTAAATCCTACATTTAAATCTAAAATGAAGGTCAAGCTGGCTGCTCAAGTGCTAAGTAATACTGTGGCTGCTATCTTAAAACTTATGGCCGAAAATTACGGGGATGATGTGAAAGCTCAAGAATTCTTAGAGACTGCACAAATTATAGAAGACCTTGATCGGCTTTTTGACTGTACCAATGGCCCCTCGTCCAAAAAAGACATAATCAGGCATAGAAGAGAAAATGTTTCAAAAAAAACGAATCACGTGGAACTGTGGAGACATTATAAAAGAATTATGAGTAAGATGTATTTCCTCAAAGCCGATAGCTTTTTAAGACTGAAGAACATAAGATGCGTCCAGGGGTATGTTACTTCGCTGTCATCACAGGAAGATATTTGGAAATATGTTGAGTCAAAAGGTTTCAAGTACTTAAATCTTCGTCAGCTAAATCAAGATAGCTTAGAAAACCTTTTTGGAATGATACGGTAACATTGCCCGACAAACCGTAACCCAACGTGTCATCACTTCACAGCTGCTTTGAAGTCAAATATTTTGACAAAATTAAGTACACCAGTTGGTAGAGGAGCAAACTGCGAAGAGGATGATAATGAAGCAATTATTGATTTCGAAGATTTCTTTCCAAAATCATCGAAAGCTAATCAAGAACGTCATCTTCCAGAACAAGTTTTACAACTAAGTTCTCAAAAAATATTTGAAGATGCTGAAGCTCCGGTACTACCCCCGACTGAAAATGCTGATGCTGTCTTTCACTTACCTGATGAGTGTAAATTTCCTGATGATGATGATGCAGAACTGTTGCAAATAGAAAACAGATTATTCGAAACTTTCGAAAAGCAGGCTACTGTGCATGTCGCGCGTTATTTGGCTTCGGTTGTCGTAAAAAAAATGCGGTGGCAGTGTGAGAGCTGTAAGTTAAGTTTAAAAATAGAAGACCCAGAATTACTTGACACACGAATGTACAGCTACATAAAACTTCGTGAGTGGTGGCAAGACAAAAGAAGTCTTACATATCCCACTATTAATCTATGTAAATTAGTTGACACATTTACATCATGTTTTGAAGCTCAAGTCAAACCGATTCTTCATGAAAAACATATTTCTCAGCAAGCCATAACAATGATGTTGACAAAATGTGACAGTATGTTGTGGATATGTAATGACCACAAAGATCGCCTGCTCCGCGTGTTATCGCCTGCTATTTCGTTTGAGCCACCTTTTAATACGCAATGAATGCCATCGAATTAATCTTTCCTTCGCAAAAGCTGGGGAATCAACTGCTGATTTTATTAAAAAAGCACAGCACCAGGGTATCGCAAAATCATAACGAAATCAATTATTCATTTGATTAAAACACCGTCCTCCTGCATTTAACACGAATTTGATTATTATTAGAAAAATATATTTTTTAGTTTTTAATAATACAATGTTTTATTTCGAATCCGCATTAACTCCAAACTTTTTATAGTTAATTAGTTATTTTACATTATCTAAAGTTCGGATTTAAATATGGATTCGATATTAGCCTTATCCACATAATTAAATAAAAAGTAATATAAACTTCGATGTATACCCTATAAATATTATCGATATCGATACTAAACCTAGTGTACAGCTACTAGCAGCACTATTTGGTCTTTTAGGTTGGTACTATTGATTTTGACGTCTCTATTTAATATAATGTTGGTATTAGATTGCCATGTAAATTGATTCTATTGGCTAATACGAAAGTCCCGTCTCTTAAACGTAGTGCTTAAATTCTCTTTGGTGAGATGCATGACAACATAGACAACAAATTCGATATAACAAAACGTTGCTAGGCAACCAATGATGGCATAGGAGAAGAACATTCTGCCCACGGCCTGCTCTTAATTTAAATAGGTAGGTAGGTAATTGGGTTATGTAGAAGTAATACTTACCAATAATTATAAAGTTTACAAAATGTTTAGGTATTGATACGTAAAGCTTTTGCATCCTATTAAGCTGTACTGCTAGATGGTAGGTAATGGTAGATGAAAAGAAACAAAATTGTAAGATTTTATTTGATATTAATTATCCACACATTAAATCATCCAGCATCTATTTCCGACTCTGAACTTGAATTACCACCAGAACTCGAATGTTTGCAATCTCTCCCTTCAAATCAAAAAGTTACTGGGGATGACACAGTGTTACAAATAATTAATTACTGGTCGTTTTTAGGTAATTTGAAACTGCTGTTGAATAATATTCATCATAACCATGGTTTCAAGATTTAGTATTATCCACAATCTAGTTGAATTTCGTACAAAAATATTGAAATTGTAGTAACTGTGAAAGAGTCTGAGATGAAAACCCTAAAAATCATATGTTTTTGTTTGTTGACATATATTCTTCATTGAATTTGGCTAGAGTATACGTACATAACTGAAATAGACGGGAAACATGGCCTTTGACATATAGCGACTCTAGCCGGCGAACATGGAACTATATTTTAGCGGCAAATTTTGAAAAGTTTAGCAGCAAATTTCAAAAATGTGGTTCCTATATAGCTTTTCTTTAACTGCCTCCGTGGCCGAACGGTTACCATGCCGGACTGCCACGCAGAGGTCCCAGGTTCGATTCCCGGGCCGGGAGAAATGTTTGTATGGCTTACATTTATTTCTCTCGTGAGTTTGGGTGTAATTTGTGGTTGTCTATGTGTGTGTCCATGGCACCCGCGACACAGGGTTTCCCTAGTGCGGGGCTATGTTGAGTGTGTGCGTTATTTATTATTTATTATTTTATTTATTTCTACATGTTCCAGTAACCAACCTATCGATAATCTTCGGATTGTATCGGACTCTCCGAATCCGAAGATTATCGACAGGATGGTTATTGGAACCGATCTATATGAACAAAATAACAATAAAAGACTCATGATATTTTGTATAAAACAATTTATTTATAACAATAATTTTCATACATTTAGCAAAGTTCACTATACAAAATGTGTAATACTTGGCTTGTGGATGGAAAATAACTCGCTTCACTCCGCGCGAAATGCGGAAAAGAGCAATCTTCTCAACGCACCCATGTATCTCAAGCTTTCACGGAGGACAACAGAGTCAACTCAACGTGAAGGCATGGAAATGATAACGCAAAAACTCAAAATATTGCAGAAAAACAAGTAATGAGTACAAACGCACTGGTCAAAACTTGTTTTGAAAACTTTTGAAATTGTCAACAATCGCCATTTTTAGTTTGGTTTGGTGTGACCATCATGAATTATTACAAATTCTACTATTATTTCATTTGACAACTTGGTTTTAATAAATTGAGCACTAAAATTACATATACAATTATAATTTCACTCCCAGACAACTATTTAAGTTGGTTTCTTAGGTTTAGGATAACGTAAAGCATACATTTTTATTAATTAGTGATTTTCAAAATGAAAAAAAAAACTACTACACCTTTTTGTTATTTTAAATGGTGCACTTGAACGATAGCAGTGACGCCTGGTTTGCGAACATGAAAACGGAAATTTGTTAATTCTTTGGATTTGAGATTTGAGACACGCACAGCCGCGTGCGGCCGATGTCAGTCGTCGGCTGCGCGCGTGCGTCTGTCGCAGACCTCGGAAGCGGTGCCATACATTTCCATACTCTGACTATTGTCGCATCAGCCGCGATGCACGGAATTGCACCTTTAGTGTTTGGAAAGTTCTCAACGAGAGAGGCCGCGCACGTGTTACAAAGTAAGTACTAAAGACTTTTTTCATGTGTTTTGTTGTCATTTTACTTTATGTTAGTGCCGTGTATACGCTGTTATGTGAGAATTAATGAAATGTTACGTTTGTCATAAATATTTATAAGATACATCCTCGAAACTGTAGGCCACCGACCACCGCCTCCGGTGGCCGTTGCGCGCCACCGCCATTTTTGCAGCAGCGGCTGTAGCGTGCGACAGCCACCGGTATTCGGAAGCCCCCACATATTATAAACCCGTTGCTGTGCAGACTCACGATCGCGCTACTGTTAATACGCAGACGACGTAGACGACGTCGTCGTCGCTTCTATTGGGTACACCCAATTTTAACTGGTTACACAGTTTTTATTGCATTTCGATAATCTGTCAAGATATCCAAAAAACTTTTGTAAACGTTTTCGATTGAGTTAGAGTACATTTCAAGAACTGTTGTTGGTGTTACAAGACGGATTAATACGACAAAATACTGGTATGCGGCAAAGCATCACCCCTGGAGAAAGATTCGCAATCACGTTAAGGTGAGTAAATTATACACATTTAATAGTAATTATAGATCTTTATTAAAGTATAATATTAATTGAAATGGCGGCATGAGGATTTGGGATTAAGTTTCGTTACTAAACATATGTTCTATTATAGAAGGGGTATCCGTAGAATGGTTTGAATAATTTGACAACGCCGATGGCGAAGACACCGCAGTTGATGTAGTACCACAAACAACCCTCTGTTAACAATACATTGCTTTTGGTATATGCATTGGGGTTTTGTGAAGAATATCCATGATAATGTGATGAATAAGATCCTTAATTTGGAATTGGTTCATAATTTTGTATTTCTTAATTAACTGTAACATTTCGCTCTTGAAATCAATTTTAAAATCATCATGAATTTTTCTAATATCCGGCAAGACCGACATTAAGAAGTCTATGTCAGGATCCTCATTTTCAGACCTTGAATATTTATTTTTTGAATTATCTGATAGTTGTTTAATTTTTAAACAACTATCAGTTTTCTGATTTGTCAATATTTCTTTTCTTTGACTTTCTCCTGGAGCTGCTTATGGACAAAGTTTCTTCTTCATTTTATTGTTGTTGTTGTTGTTGTTGTTGTTCTTGTTCTGTATCATTTTCGGTAATCTCTTCATCTGTTGTCGGCCTCACATTTTTAAGACGTTTCTAAAAACACAATTGATTAAAATAGATATATTCTTTCCTGCCTGATCCTCCAGATCCGCTCTTCTTTTGTTTATCAATTTCTCTATTGAAACTATCGCGGATACTCATCCACTTTCGATATAATGTGGTCGCTGTGACACAGTATATTATATATAATTAATGAATAGTATTATTATAATATTAGTATTCTGTAATAGCCTTTATACAGGCTGTTTAAAAAATTATAAGACAAATTTTATGAGATGATTCAGGATCGAGTCTACAGTACAGGAAAAATATTTGAAAAATTCAACCGTGTTTTTTTTCACCTTTGTAAGGTTGTGTCGAATTGCACAGCATAGTTTATACAAATGATAGAAAAAAAAATATTTCCTGTTCTTTAACTCGACTCTGAATCAACCTCGAAATATTTTAAATTGTTTAGACAGCCAGTATTATAATTTAAATATTAACATGAATTTTGCTATTTGTTTCAGGTACCTTGGCAGCGGGTGTTCATTTGGGGATTTTGAAATTACTTATAATCGTGGTGCATGCACAGCGAGAATGATAGTAAAAGAAACGTGCCAACTCATTTGGAATAAGTTGAAAGTCGTTTGTATTCCAGAACCAACGGAAGATATGTGGATTGGAATAGCTAGGGGTGTATACAAAACACTAATTTCCATAACTGCTTAGGTGCTATAGATGGCAAACATATAAGAATAATTCACCCATTTGACAGCGGGGCTTTGTGCTACAATTATAAGAATTACTTTTCAATGGTACTTCTAGCGGTTTGTGACTCTAATTACCTTTTCACATTCGTGGATGTTGGATGCTATGGTAAATATTAGATTCAACTATATATAATGAGAGTCAATTATTTAAAAGGATTGATAACAAATCTGTTAATATACCTCCACCAAAGCCGGTTGGTAACCGTCAAGCACTAAACTATTCCTTTGTTGGTGATGAAGCATTTGGTTTTTTCCAAACATATGTTACGGCCTTATGCTGGAAGACACTTGTCTTCGGATAAAAAAAAAAAAATTATAGGCTGAGTCGCGCTAGGTGCTGCATCGAATGTGCTTTTGGTATACTTTTCAACAAATGGAGAATACTTCATCGCCTATTAAATACATCTATTGAATTCTCGGAGGACTTTGTGAAAGCGTGTTGCATTTTGCACAACTTTGATCGTAAAAGGGATGGTTACAATTTTCAACATACGCAACATACGCTGAATGTAGTGGGATTCGAAAATGTAGAACACACAGGTATGCCAGCTCCTTACGATTATGTACCACACGGGACATATTAAAAGATTACTTTATGAATGAAGGATCTATATCATGACAAGAAAACAGAATAAATAGAATTAAATAATTAGCTGAAGATGATACAACTACAATTAAAACTATAAAATTTAGGCGATAATTTGAATATATTTACAATAATTATGTCAACTACAATTGTAGTGGCTTGAGTAAATAAAAAAAAAACCAAATACACGTTTTTTCTTTGTTTTTTACTATTAATTCGATGTTTTCGCATTAAAACTGTACTACAACCTACTTAATTTTGGCGATTGGTCAGCAACTACAATTTTTTTTGAACCTACCCTCTGACGGGAATTTTAAATACAGTCTTGCATTGTAAGGCTGTTTCGCGTTGTTTATGCTCCGTAATTAGTATTTGTGGATTTAAAAG
>NW_020654722.1:0-33857 GCF_003589595.1 Hyposmocoma kahamanoa
ACGTGAGACTCGTGATGGAACACAGGATGACTTTCCAGCACGATGGACCACCCGCACATTTTGCTCGAAATGTACGTTCCCATCTGAACGACCGTTTCCCGCAGTGGATTGGGCGGGGAGGTCCTGTACCCTGGCCAGCGCGGTCCCCAGACTTGACACCGCTCGATATTTTTTATGGGATCATATAAAAAATATTGTTTATGCGGAGTCCTGTGAAAGCGCAGAAGAAATGAGGCAGCGGATCGAAATGGCATTTAGTCAAATCACTCGGCAGATGCTTCAAAGAGTAGAGCAGTCTCTGTACCGACACACGGACATATGCATATTGCATGGAGGTCGGCATTTTGAACCTTACCTGTAAATGTGTGAAATGTGCCAGCAGTGCGTGCAGTGATTGTGCTTATTATTCAAAATTATCGTAAACAAGTCAATATTTCGTACATTGTACAATTACAATTCGTAGGAAATTCATTAAAACGTGTATGAATTGAACAGTAGGTAAGTACCAATTAAAAAAGTATCCACTATTGTAAAATTGTCGTAAATAAATGTATTAATACTAAACTATGTAAAATGTGTATACGATGAAGGCGTGCGTAACTACGGGCTTAATAAGTAAATAAATATTCTTTAAATTGTATGTAAATAAATACGTACGCGTACCTAGGTATGGCATAAAATAATATTGTTAGAAATGATTCGATTTTTCTAGGTATTTAAAGATTTTGTTACTTAATATTAACGTATTATCAACATATTCAAATCACGTTTTTACAATGGCATTTCAATTGTAGTCAGCTGTTCTTTCGCCCCGCTTGCGGCCGCCCAGGTTTCATGAATGAATTTGTGAAGTCGTAGTAACGTAACTAGCAATAGAGTTGTGACGCAGTGGTTGTTTCGGACAATCACTATTTATACAAACATAATTAAACTTATATCAACATTAAAAGTCACTTATTTTTATTTGATATTTTGCACACAGGGTCTAAATCAAGTGTACATTTGGGTCCTTTAATATGACCACACCTTTCTGTTACACCCGGTATAGAATAATAACATTTTAATTTAACTTTGAAGAATTTATCAGTTTGGTCATTTTTAATATTTGAAGGTATATTTTAATATTTCTACTACGACTATTTCTGAATAATTCTAACCTTGGCCTATTTATATATTATTTGGTGGCTATAGTTAGAATTTAATATTATATTTGTAATAGTAACTTACATTATTATTTATATTACTTACTTACATTACTTGCATTACTTACACTACTTACATTATTTTGCTTTACATTTTTACTTGATACATAATAGTTTTAAGAGTTGGGTATATGTATTTGCATGTGATGCACTCTGGTGGCATAACTTGCTGGATTGCAATCGCTCACCATATGGAATTGGCAGGTCTATGTACTTATGCTAAGTCACAGCCATTTCTGCACAAACTGTGGTCATACATAATTCTTCTTAAATTCTCACAGTATGTGTTTTACATAAATGTGTACTAAATTAATAATGTATGTTCTATATGATTTTTTGTTATACTTTGTGAAGTGATTGTAAATGTTTTGCTTCTGTTTGTATTTGTGTTGAATAAACGTGTTGTCTATCTATCTATGAATATTATAATTTTTTTTTTATTACGAATATTGAATCGATATGGCACCGCACTAGTATCATTCTTCTTTTGTTTATTTGACAATGAACTATTTTTTTACACATTGTTATAGATGTTAGCAATATAATCCTACGAGGTTATTAATACTCTACAAATAACTGTATATGATCTTAATTGGTTTATTGAAGTAATTCCACAAGTGGACTATCAAGTTAACATTACCATTTCTCCGTAGCGGCGATGGGCGTGCGCATAGAATACAAAACCGCTCATGAAGCCGAGGCTGTGGACGTGGAAAGAAAGAAGAAGAGCAACCCAGCACCACAGCCTGACGAAATCGACGATGCAAACGACAGGAGTGTTCACGAGACGCTGGTTAAGTCTGGCGACGCTCCGGAAGAGGTAACGTTTTAACGAACAGTTTAAAGAATTAATTATAACTTTTTATTAAATAACCAACCTTAAACGTTCGTAGTATTACATCTATTTGCCAAGATTGCAATCAATATCATTTCGACTAGCTGCACGCTACACATGCGCCTCGGTGACCGAGTCTACGTTAGTGTACTTTTACTGTTCATTATTATTATTATGCTAAGTATAGTTATTTATTAAGGTTTTGTTTACTAACAATCTATGGACCATTTGGTTGCCTGAAAATAAAGATATTTTATTTTTATTTATTTATTTATTACGTCGAGTTTATAACCGGAAATAGAGACTAAATAAGGGCCACTCATCCCTAGTTACTGATCAGTCAAATGGGCCTTATATCATTTTTAAATATCAACTCTCGTTTGCGCTGAAATCACAAATTAAAAAGCTGAAATAGTACAGCGCCAACAACTGACCTGTGTGTGACGTCTCCGTATATTCCAAAACTATTATATTTATTGTAATAAAGATAATATCTCTAACAATGCCGCGCTGTTCTGTTCTATTCGGTGGTGTGGGAAAAACAGCAAAACATCTAATTACAAAACAAACGGATTTCGTCGGTAATTAAATATTAAATATGTAATTTTTCAATTTTCGTCCATTATAGAAAATCTCAAGTTAAACGTATTTTTTTTTTTAAATACGAAACAATTGACGGGTGTCGTCAATTGTTTCACTTTAAATCAACCTAAAGTGAAACAATTTACGACACCCGTCAATTGTTTGGAATTCGGGCTGGCCAATCGGAGCGCAGTTGGCACCGTAATGATTTGGCAGAATAGTTTTCAAACAAATTGAATGACATTTCGTCTCTATTTCTGGTTATATATACAATACGTTATATTGATAGATTGAGACAGATAATAGGCAAATTTAGTTGAATACCAGTGAAATACCCAAGACAATAGTTTTTTTTTCAAACGTCCGTTTGGTTATGTTGCTTTTTTTTAATTAAAAAATAGGCGATTGTTCCTTTTTTGAAGTCAAATCAAATAATGTTTATTTAATAGGTAAACAAACTTGCAATAGTCATACTGATTAAACTCTACTGCTCATTCGTAAGGCAAGATTCTCCTGAGAAGAACGAGCAAGAAACTCTAGGGGTAGCACATTGTAAATATATATTTGAATACATTTATCATAATAATATGAAGTTTATTGACTATCGCGAAAAATTCATTGGGTCCGCTGGTTTGTTCTCTAAAACTATTCTGCCATATCAGTACTGTGACAACTGCACTCCGATTGGCTAGCCCGAGTTCGAAACAATTGACGGGTGTCGTCAACTGTTTCACTTCAAATCGACCGGTTAACTTGAGCTTTGCTGTAATGGACGAAAATTGCAAAATTACATAATTAATTACCGATGAAATGTGATTCCGTTTGTTTTGTAATTAGACGTTTTGCTGTTTTTCCCAGACCACCGAATAGAACAGCACGGCATTGTTAGAGATATTATCTTTATTACAATAAATACAGAATATTTTTTGGAATATACGGAGACATACACACAGGTCATTAGTTGGCTTGTCTATATTTCAGTGCTAACGAGAGTTGATATTTATAAGAGCTGTATCGCTAATGTATTACCAGGATTATATGGCCCTTATTTCGTCTCTATTTCTGGTTCTATGCTCGATGGTTCCATAGCTTAGCTGGGAGAGCGTCGGCCTGGTATGTTGAAGACGCTGGTTCGAATGCAGCCGGATCGAATTATTTTTTCAGTGTGTTCGAACTTTGTATTAATAATTATATTTATCGTATATAATATTTATTTCAACCATCTTAAAACGAAAATAACCTGCATGAGCTAAACGGTTCACTACCACGTATTTTTGTCATCCAATTACTCAGAAGCTGTATAATAACATTTAGAATAAAGTACATGTTTGTCGGAACCATCAGGGCTTAGAACTGAATCTTCAGACGTCGTTTCGGCAGATTTAAGAATCCTGCAATTCGATTACATTTAATAGTAACACTGTACATTTGAATTACTTTGAAATCGAATAACAATTTGTACTTTCTATTAATTTTAACGATCAAAATAGGCACTAGGCGAAACGTAGAACCGAGAGTCCAACCACCACTGATCCCAGACTCCGTCGAGGTCCACCGGCAGAGGGAGCGCGCGATACACTCTGTAACTTGCAAGTAGCGCCTCTGTCTCGCAATTTTTCGTCCGTGCTCATGACCGTTTTCGACATGTTTGTGTTTATATTATGTTATGTTTTGTCTTCCTTTGTTGCAGTACATTGACAAATTCCGTCGAGCTGTCGACGAACATAAAAAAGAGATATTTGAAAAGTCTTTAATTAAAGAGGACCAACCTGTAGAAGCCATTTTGCCTGAACTCAAAGAACTGGAAAGAACTTACGACATTAACTCTATTGCCAATCAAATAAACAAACTTAAACTTGACATTAACGAAGATAACCAAAATAGTAACAAAAATGATACTTTTGATTCATTGAAACTTGAAGACAATAAAACAGAACCAACTGATGATTTGCATTCTGTTACTAACAAAGAAATCAATGTAACTAACACAGATAGACCTTATTTGGACAATAATAAAGATAACAATAGTAATTGCGATAGTGAAACAAAACTTAAACCAGTAGCTAATAGCAAATTTAACGGTAATATGTCAAAATGTAAAGTAACCGATGAAAACAAGTTACTTGAAGAAATGTTCCCGTTCGGTCACGATATGATTAATATTAAAAATGGTCAAATATGCTTGGACAGTATAGAAAGGAACAAGAGGATTCTTCTCTGTGATTTAAAGAAGAATTTAACTGAAGAAGAAATCGCAAAGTTAAATTGTTTCTCCATGAAAGACGTTGATATTGACAGTCCCAATTATGTCAATGAGAAAGTTATGAATGTCGGTTTTGACAAGAAAGAAAATTACGTGGCAAGGATAAATAATTGGACGGATTTGAAGGAATGTAAGCCTTATTACTTGGACGGTAAAGGACTGGGTAAAGAATTTGATTTTGATTACCAACCCGATTTGGAAGGACACCCTGGGCCTAGTCCGAGTGTCATTTTGCAGGTATGTATTCTAAGAGAAAGCAGTAAGCAAGTTTTTAAGCGCCTTTTTAGCTTAATTGTTTGACTTATCAAGCAGTGCCCGTGGGTTCGAATCCGGGTACGCACTTCTCAATTTTTCGGAATTTATGTACGAAAAGATCCATTTTTTCTTCCATACAACTTGGGCCCAAAGATGTACCTCAAATACTATCATATATTTTTGTATAAAAAAAATTACGGCGAATTCATAAAAAAATAAAATAGAATCTATCTATTCATCAATTGTGCCACTCAAAATTCGTTTTGATACTTTATGCTAGAAACAACGCGCGTGGAAAAAGCGCTTTTGCGCGCAGATTCCAGTTTTAATTCTAATGCGAAAGAAAGCCTTTCCGAGCTAGTGAGGTGAAAAAGAATTTTGTAACAGTGATTTTATATTTATTTCAGGCTTTGACAATGTCAAATGCAAACGATGGTATAAATCTGGAAAGGCTGGAGACCATCGGGGACAGCTTCTTGAAGTTCGCTATTACGGCTTATTTGTACTGCGCGCATCCCACTGTACATGAGGGGAAGTTGAGCCACATGAGGAGTAAGCAGGTTAGTAAAGGTGATTGTACCATTGGTTTAATAAAAACCCCACACGTCAAAAGTTCTATGATATTGGTATAGTCTGTCTTTTTTGAAGATGGAGTAAAATGACATTTGCATTGCAAGGTTGCCAGTTTTCGTAAAATTTTAAATAGTCATGTAGTTGTTGTCGACAATTTTATCGATAGATTATGAAAGAAGGTAAAATTTTGCCAAAAATGTCTGGATTGTGAATGTTACGACATTCTAATGATTAATAAATTCTGTTATTGTATTCTTTATTCTTAATTTGACAGTTGATCTATTAGTATCCAAGTAATTTTTAGTCATGAACATTTTAATAACGACTTGTGGAGTTGATAATAAGTATATTAATATTTTTTTATAATATCAAGTGACGGGACGAATAAGTCGTGCACTTCATGGTAAGCTAAACGCCTGTCCATAACAGTTGCAATGTCGCTCATAGCTTTAAATCGCAAAGATCTGAAGGGCACTGCCACTGCGCCCGTCACCCTGAGACATAAGTTGATAAGTTCCATGTGCCTGTAATTTCACCGTACTGCTTGGCGGCATTCGGCAATCCGAGTTGTATTATCCATAGAAGAATAACTGGCAATCATTTAAAAAAGAAAACAATAAACCGCCATTTGCAAAATTAGTAAATACATATTGTGTTAAGAAGCGATATTTATTCATACAAGAACTAAATTATCGTTGTATCTATTTCCTCGCAAATGTGATGAAAAACATTGTATGTAGCTCGGGCGGTAAAAATTACAAACTCGGGTCATTAAAGCCCTCAGCCTTCGGCTTCGGGCTTCTAACAAGCTCTCGTTGGTAATTTATTTATTAGGTTTACCAACATCTGTGTACAATATTCCTTATCATATCTTTACAAGCGAAATTGCCACAAACACTGAGAGCTAAACACAAACATGCACGATAACAAAACTATGTTTAACTAAAGTTTAAAACATTTGCTAATATGATATTCAGCGAAAGAGGCACTAACTTACACTTTTGACAAACCCCTTCTACGTAAAGAATCGTATGTCGAAATTGCCAAGTATACAGGGGAGCTTTTTAAAGTTCTGAATTCACTGAAAGAGTGATCATCCAATAGATCATCTAACCGATATCTAGGATTTTATAACACTCTATGTGAGTAATGCTCAAGTCACGTGCTTTGCTCATTTTAGTGAATACAAAACTTTAAAACGCTCCCTTGTAAACTTGGCAATTTCGACATACGATACTTTACGTGTGAGGGGTCGAAATAACAACATGATTAGAAATTGATGAGTGCTTTACCTATGTGATTGAATTATTTGACTGAACTTTATAAATTAAAAATGTTTTTTTACGATTCCTGAGAGGAGAGTCATGGTGAATATCAATAATGTCACAGTAATTATTTATCGTCCTACACAACCTTGCAACTGATGAATTTGAGCCAGATACGGCTTTGCGAAATGGAGCACTAGCACTAGCAATGGAGAATTCTTCGATTATCCAATGTCGTAATATTGAAATGTGACGTAATTTCTTCTTAACCGCCCCTCATACACAATGTGCTATTTCAGGTATCGAACCTAAACCTCTACCGTCTTGGGCGTAATAAACGCCTCGGCGCGCGAATGATTGCATCGAAGTTCGAACCGCATGACAACTGGCTCCCGCCGTGCCACAAACCTCCCTCCACGTTACACCCCAGACAAGCTGTAAGTGGTCATGACGAAAGCTAAATTTCTAAATAAAATAAGCAGCATACATCCTGCGTGATTCAGAGGGTCTTGTATTATTTTAAGCCGACCAGAAATCGAAACGAAATGTCATTTAATTTGTTTGAAAACTATTCTGCCAAATCATTACGGTGACAACTGCACCGATTAGCCAACCCGAATCCCAAACAACTGACGGGTGTCGTCAATTGTTTCACTTCAAATCGATCAGTTTAACTTGAGCGTTGCTATAATGGACGAAAATTGAAAGATTCCATTTGTTTTGTTATTAGTTGTTTTGCTGTTTTTCCCATATCACCGAATGGAACAGCTCGCCATTGTTAGAGATATTATCTTTATTACAATAAATACAGGATATTTTTGGAATATACGGAGACGTACACAGGTCAGTTGTTGGCGCTGTACTATTTCAGCTTTCTAATTTGTGATTTCAGCGCAAACGAGAGTCCATATTTAAAAGCCATATCAATACCATTTGCCTGAAGAGTTGCCAGGGATGGATTTATTTCGATTATTTCTATTTCGGGTTATGTACTTGGCTTGACACAGGAGATAATAAAAATCCTTTTATGTGGTCTGTGTAAAAATCGGTTCTCACTACTCAAGGTATTGAGAGAAAAAAACGCCTTGAATTGGAGAATAGCAAAATCAACCATTAAAATAATTGCTCCTTATAATGAAATTTAGGCGCTATTTATAAAAATGAATCTTCATGCGTGAGCAGCCTCCCTTAGAGGTGGATGATTTTCTTCAAATTTAAACGGGACCACTATGGAGGTATCCTCTTTCCAACAAAAAAATAGTCATGAATATCGGTTCACAAATACCGGAGTTAATAATTACACATGTCTATTTATATCGATATAATGTTATGTTTTGGACATGCACATACCTTTAAATAAGGTTACCAAGGTATTTGAAATTGCGTGTCCAAGTTGATCATCATTACTTAGTTAATAATTAGGTATATTCGCTACTTACGTAATATTTATCAGCTATATGAATTGAAAATTTGAGAACCCTTGTCTACTAGCTAGCTCACGAAGTCATGGTGCCTCATTATATTGATATAATAAATGTGTATTTTTCATACATACATATATTACTCTGCAGTAAATAAATGAGGAAAAGAATAACTGAATGAGTCTCACACATAAGTTTTTTTACTTACTTCGTTTCATCTTTCGGAAAATGATGTTAAACAGACGTACACAGCACTATTCACGACCATTATAAATAGTAACGTATTACGTTTTATATTAACGTACAAGTTTCGTAATGAATAAATGAAAACTATATTCAAATATCAAAGCCGTCTTCGCGCGAATACGGCTCGCCGGCAGCCTTGTTGTCGTTCAGTCAAAGTGACCGGCAATGTGCGGAGCGTGGTGCGGTATCTAATGCTAGGGAGGGGCGGAAAGTGTCCGTTTTCTTTACTTTTTGTTCTCTGCCTGCATGCAATCATACTATCTACACGCAAATGTGGTGAAAAACATTCTATGTTTCACGAGCGGTACGGGAATTGCGAACCTCGACTCCGAAAGCCTTCAGTATTGGACTTCGGGCTTCTAGAGTCTCGTTCGTAATTCCTTAATTACCTTTAATACACAATGTTCTATTACAGACTTAAGTGTGTACCACAGACAGAAGGCACTTCCATCTTATAACTCCCCCTCTTTTTGGGTCGCTGATCAAATACCCTATATTGAAATTCATTTTGTCTCTTTTCCTAGACCGACACTCAGGAGCATTCAGGACCTCCAGAAGGACCCATGGACGGCAGTGGATGCTTCATACCTTACAACCTGATCACTCAGCACAGTATACCTGGTAGGTTTTTGAATCGACATTAACCGCTCACACGATGCGCTCCTCCTACCGCAAAATGGCGGCTATTTGGTTTCGCAAATTAGAAAAGCATTCAGTTTAAATACAAGTTTTTATAAATAAAAATTATTATTCTGCATTGCTAAATATATACCCTCCGTACTACCAACAAAAACATCTCAAATAAAATGCAGTAATACACCGCAAATCCTGCACTTAAAATGCACTAATGAAATTTTTGGTGTACTTGGGTAAATATGATAATATTCCGTTTGAGTGGTTCTAACGTTTACCATGAGATTACTCCTTAAAGTATAGTTTATAAACATTTATATTCAGGGTAAACTTAAAAAACACTACTTACGGTATGTTTTCAATGAATAAACACCGAAACACCAGCCCAAACAATAACACACACGATTGTCGTGACGTATTTTTGAAGTTGTTTTTTTTTTTTTTAAATGACAGGCCCAGGCATTAAAAACTTTATGGTTTGCTAGAGTAGTTACCGAAATGACAATTAATATTAGTTCTTTTATTTGTTGTAACTTCGATATCCGATAAATCGGTATAAAATCATCACCGACACCTCTTGGTGTGGTATGCGTCTACGGCTGCATGTATCGCGTGAGCGGTTAAAAAGAAACTTAATATTGTACTCGTAAAGTAACTAAAGCTAAAGAAGTAGAGGTCCTTTAGCTTTAGCTTTGTTTTTAATAGCAGTAGAGCTTCTTGTGATAGAGTTGGTCCATAGAAGTACTGCTACCTTAGCTGTTTGTTAGATCCGGCTGAATCCGGCTCAAACGGACCAGAAATGGAAACGAAATGTCATTTAATTTGTTTGAAAACTATTCTGCCAAATCATTAAGGTGACAACTGCGCTCCGATTGGCCAGCCCAAATTCGAAACAATTGACGGGTGTCGTCAATTGTTTCACTTCAAATCGACCAGTTTAACTTGAGCTTTGAAAAATTACATATTAAATAAATAATTACCGATGAAATGTGATTCCGTTTGTTTTGCTGTTTTTCCCATACCACCAAAAGGAACAGCCCCCCATTGTTAGATATATTATCTTTATTACAATAAATACAGAACATTTTTGTAATATACGGAGACGCACAGACAGGTCAGTTGTTGCCGCTGTACTATATCAGTTTTCTAATTTGTGATTTCAGCGCAAACGAGAGTTAATATTTAAAAGTGACATAAGGCCCATTTACCTAATGAGTTGCCAGGGATGGATGGCCCTTATTTCGTCTATATTTCTGGTTATATACTCGATGGTATTTTATAATAGTGGTAGGGTCAACTAACAAATAATATGCATTTTACATTAACCTTTTCTCCCTTAGACAAATCCATAGCAGACTGCGTCGAAGCCCTGATAGGGGCATACCTCCTGGAGTGCGGCCCTCGCGGCGCCCTCCTCTTCATGTCATGGTTGGGCATTCGCGTTCTGCCCAGGCACTCGGTGCCGCTCGCACCGGACCACCCCTACGTCCAAACTGTTCTCCGCCAAGACCAGAGCAAGCAGGTGAGATATTCCAACCAAATAAACTTAGTTTTACTTACTTACTTACGTACTTAGTTTGCCACCCTTAGACGTGGAATATTTTCTTAAATTTTAAATGGCACCAATACTATGATACCTTCTTTCCAACAAAAAAAGAATCATCAAAATCGGTTCACAAATGCCACCGGAGTTATCGCGTAACATACATATAAAAAAATACATTCAAATTGAGTACTTCCTCTTTTTTTAAGTCGGTTAAAAATATCGTAGCTGGTTTAATAACAGTCTACAATATGTTTATTTATTTTCTGATAAGTGTCACCTATTCTTTTTATTTTAAATTGGTGTCCATTCATATTTTGTAATACTTGTACGTATTTAATGTTACAATCTGGTTTGTTAATAAGTTACAGTGGCAACTTTTTGAAGAAACACAAACACTTACTTTAACAAAAATTTCTTTTCCCGTTAAAAAGTCACCTTGGCGACACTTAAGTACAACACTTATTAGCACACAAGAAGAAGAAGGTTTACTACATTTCACATTTTAACTTATTCTACACATAAAATAAATATAGTTTTTAAAGTAATTTAGTACATTTTAGCTTAGAAAGTTTGTTATTCAACAAACTCATTATACATAACTGGTTGAAGACTGTACCACCTCAGTCAACCGTGACCATGGGACCTGTAAAGGGCCCGAAACGTCGGTTTGTTTGAAAAAACAAATATACGCGATTTAAATCCGGAAAAACAGTTAATTTCCTATGTGTAACAATCGCGAAAACCTAAGAACTCGATAAATTATAATTTTTTTTTTTTATTAAGCTTTGGCAAAGCCATCAGCCTAAACATGAAGTTTAATTATGTTTCTGTAAACATGGCCGCCACAAAGAGGATAGGCAATTTGAGGCGGCGTGCTTGGAATGACTCGGGATTCCTTAAAACGGGCCGATACGGGTATTTTAGTTCGTGATTCGTATAATTTCGCGTTTTAATCTTCGATTAAGGCACAATAGCACTATCCTATTCCACTTTAAACTAGATTTCACAAAATAATTGAAAGTCAAAATAAAAACGACACTTTTCCCTCCAAAAGGTCCAGAGCGAATCCCAATAAACTCATTATTTATTGCTAAGTGTTTCTATTTTAATTACCTACGAATTTCCATGACCTTCTACACACATTGTTTACGTAGCCCTATTAAAAAGAAACCCCCAAATAGATATAGATACATATGTAACACTATTTTTCGTTAAGATTAACAAACTACAGATTAACCAAATTTTATATTAATTTGCTATTATAATAATTTTGTTACATTATTTTACGAAAGTTTTACATCTGGCAACGATTCTGACATTAAACAGTAATTTGTTGGAATAAGGTTTAAATTCACGTGAACGCTATTCGACTAGAACTCGACTAATTCCGTCTTCTTTAGATGTTTCAAAGCGGATTTTTGCAAATGTGTACGTGTGTTTTGATGGAATGAAATAGAACCCGCAGATCCACCGGCTTACCTCGCGCTGATTGGTTGAGATGCATAGGGACACGTTATTACGCGTTTAAATTGTGAATATTTTGAATATGCTTTCTAAGTGATGGGGTATGCGCGCTCGTTGTTTAGTACAATATTTTTGTAATACGCGGTAAATTCTAGGCAAGCCGGTAATAAGTTAATATATTTATTTACGCACATATCATAAACTCCTATTATGTGTTCAACAACCGCAAATTACGACCAGCGTAAAGGTAAACTGTTTTGTTAGAACAAATTTCTAATCTATGAAAATGTTATTATTGCTTAATATATAACATCGAATTCGATTTTATATGACTATGACAGTACTATGACATTCAAATTTCTTACATCTCTGAAAAACAAAAGAATTTGATTCGACCTCAATTCTAATATCAGTCGAGATGAAGTTTTATTCGAAATCAAATGTCAATAGCAAACAATTTCGACAATTTCACACGTTACTTGATATCGAACGATATGATAGTTGGGGCCGATTGTTTGTCTATGAATTAAAAATAAAAACTACGGTGGTGTGACACGCGTGAGAAAAGTTTTTATTTTTCTGAACACATCACAGAGAGTTTATAATATGTGTGTAGATAAAGCAGTGTATGTAACTGTACATAATTTGACATTAAAACACTCGTGAGATGTTTTTAACCCACACTCGTATTTTAAGAGCTCTCATGCCAAAAAAGTTTTGACGTTGGCTCCGCCCAAATTTGTGGAACAAATATATGCCTTAAGTTCGCGTGACATGCGACAGGAGATGTTGGATTTTGCGCATTAAAAGTACCAAATTCGTTTTAGCGGAATAACTCTAAAACTAAAGGGATTAAAAAAAAATCCGTAGTGACAGTTGTCGATCATGCATAAATATAATTAATTATCTAATTTTTGTCCTAATAACCTGTAGCATATCGAGGATAAATCGAAAAAATGTGAAAATTAGAGGTCATTTCGTGATTTTTATCTATCGAGGAAACTTTATTGTTTTATGTATCTGATTGATGTCTATGCTTGAATATACCGTGTAGTTACTCATACAATATTTTATTTTTAAGTTTAAAGTGAATATACCCCTCTAAAATCAAATCGAAGATTAGGAATTTTTCCTCTGCACCCTCTTAATGCCTTTCATAATGTAACTTAAATTTTAAATTTTTGTAAGATTTGTATAAGACTATGTTATATCACCTCTTCCAGAAACCCCAGCCCCCACCGTCACCGAAGCGCAAATCGGAAGTCTCCGACACAGATTCCAACTGTTCGTCTGAAGATGAAGACGACCCGTGGAAGCAGCAGCAGGATCTGGTGCCTGACCACGATTGGAGCTGGAGAGGCAGACCTGTAGGCTCCCTAAGGCCTTACAGAGATGAGCAGGGAAACTGGATGCAGGTAATAATTAAAATTTTAGTTATAATACATGTAAACATGATCATTTTAAATTTGCAAAAGCGTAAGTCTTTTTTTAATGATTGATCCTTTTTCTCTGAGACGTAAAACAAATTAAATCACTATCTATTTTAATTTGTCCAGCGCTAATGTTTGATTTGTATAAATTAACTTTGATAGTTTCATATTGAGACTCAAAACTAAGGCAAATGAACGTTGAAAAACCGTAAACCATGTTCGGAAAAGCAAGCAAATTGGCTCCCGCGGCACCCTGCTTTTTCATATACTAACCTAACCTACTGAATAGAGGGCGCAACCAAAATTTGACCTATATGAAAATACAAGATCAAATGTTATTTTTGACTATCAAATATTAATTTAGTATGCTTAAACATAGTGTTACCTTGAATGCAGTTCATTTATAATTTATCCGTAGACCAACCTAATATAGACGAAACAGTTAATATATATGTCGGAGTGGTGCCATCTAGCACTACGCAATTATTTTAAATTATTATTTCTTCAATATGCTAAAAGAAACGTCAGGCAGTTGCCTGGGTTAAATCAGAGATGGCGTTACGCGGCTGACAATACTCTTAGGAACGTGGTGTTGTCGGCAGAGGACGTAGTACGGGTGAGAGGAGCGGGTATGACTCACTCGGCGCTACGTAACGTCGTCACTGGGATCTCCGCGTTTCTATCTTTTTCAATCAAAGGCATCATGTGTATTTAATCTGTGTAATTGTTAAAACTGCTTAGAACCAGTCACTGTCTACTTTGCTGTGTTATTATTAAATTGTTATATCACCATGGAAGAGGGCCTAACATTCATAGAAGAATCGAATCCTGTCTCGACATATACAGGCTGTACATTTGTAAGTGAAGCATACTTATAGAGTGCGTTATATTCCTGATTCTGAAAAAAAACTAATGAACTTAAACTGTGCATTTTTATTATTATTTTTTTTTTATCGACTACTACTTGTGAACAACATTACTTATCGAAATCTATGCACACCACTATTATTACTTCGACTGACGCAGCGGCGAGAACAAAGCACAGGTCGGCACTGTTTGCAGAGACAGTGTACGTGCGACCTTGGCCTAGCGAAAACACGTAAATTATTTGTACTTCCGCTCGCCCGAACACTGCGCCGGCGGCGAACGCGCCTCTCGCCTGCAAAATGGATATTTATTCTAACGTCGAATTGATTGAGATGGTGCGACTCTACGCAATAAGTGGTGTTAGTATGAGGCGAGCTATTGAAATGTTCCCAAATTGAAGTGTACGCGGAGGAGGTGAACAGTGTCGAAGTTGTTGCAAGAGAGGATTATCTCAGCATTTTATACTGTGAGACAAAATGTGTTTGTGTTGATCAATTTAAAACAAAATTTACCACGACGTGCTAGACTATGCATTGTGGAAAACGCTCCGTACCACGTAACTGTAAATAACTAAAAAATCAATCATTGTAAATAATTTGATTTCACATTTTTAACTACGCCATAAACCTCAATTCTTATTAAATGATAACTTAATTATCTTTTTTAGTACGTAAAACATTTCGATTATAGTTCATAAGTAAAAAATAATTAACATAAGCTAAAACGTTATCATTTCGATAACAGCTTTTTCATCATAACATAAATGAGTAGGTGAGAGAGAGATGTGAAATCATTGTTATTGTTGCTGTCTCACTCGGCCCTCGTTTGGTAGTATTCCCAATGCACTCGAAATCAAGCTTAAATTTTATTTCTTGTTCTATCCCATATCCTAATTTTATTTTAGTCTATGTTAAGCTGTAACATGATTTACTATGACATGTACGAATACGTCTCACTTTCAAATATACAGCCTGTATCAAACATTAAAAAAAACGTTTATTTAAAAAAGTGCTGAATCTATAGTAAATGTAGATTCTTATACCTTTGAGGATTACATAACATTGTCCCATTATTTTATACCAGAGCCTTTAAGGGTGTTGTCACAAGAGCTGCAGACAGCAGATGTAGGCAATTCTACAAAAATATATGCAATGCAAACTCGTAATGTCGCGTGTATCAGTGACCTACTAAGCTGTTCAAGTCCAAGTGTGATCCAACCTTTACAACAGTGTGTCTATGAGAAAAATCACCACACTTATATGCGAAATCTACTGCAGCCAATTTTTAACCGGCTTGTCTGTATAGTTGTTTCTGGGAGTCTACTCCCGTTGACGATCGACACCCATCCCATTGTAGTAGGAGTAGAGCTCCACGTTATTTATGCTGCTAAGCAGTAATGTTAGCATTACTGCGTCCCGGTTTGGAAAGGTAAGGGTGATGGTGAAATTACAGGCACATGGGACTTGTCAACTTATGTCTCAGGGTGTCGCAGTGGCAGTGCCCCTTAGATCTTTGCGATTTAAAGCTCTGAGTGGCACTGCATCTGTTATGGACAGGCGTATAGGTTACCATGAGGCGCACGACTTGTTTTTAACAACTTTTTTTGCGTAGCTTTTTGCCATCTGTGAGAATTCTATGAAAGTATTGCTTTACCGAGTTAGGTACCTTTACAGCTACCAGCACTACAGCAACACGGCAAGAGATGTTTCTTTGAACTATTTAGTTTTTATACATACACTTACCTGACAATACGTGGGCTATGAGTGTGTGCTTTATTTATTTATTATATTTTTGTTTACTTTTGTTGCAGCCTATCTTCGGTGAATTGAAAGCGCCGCCATCCCCCCTTTTGCGATACATCGACGATCCGGAGGGCGAACTAGATCGAATGTTGTCAGGTTTGTTTACCATTCTAAACACACACATTTTGTTTAAAATAATACGAAGTGACGAGACGAACAAGTCGTGCGCCTGTTGGTAAGCGATACGCCTGTCCATAACAGATACAGTGCCACTTATGTCCACTTTCATTATACTTAAGTGAGTCTTAACCCAAGCTAACTGCTTCAGAGGTGCCGATACCCGGACCGGGAGAAATATTTGTATGGTCTATATTTATTTCTCCCGTGAGTGCGGGACTTAATATTTTTCTTTAAATGCTTAAATTGATGACACTCTTAACACGATGATATTAAGAGTGTTTTTTGCTTTGCAAGCATTACATAGCCGAAATATGAGCATTACTGCGTTCCGGTTTTGAAGGATAAGGGTCCTGGTGAAATTACAGGTACATGGGACTTGTCAACTTACGTCTTATGGTGACAGGCGCAATGACAGTGCCACTCAAGTCTTTGTGATTTAAAGCTGCGAATGGCATTGCAACTGTCGTATAAAAACACGTTTACGCACACTCGTAACAAGATTAGTATATTGCGTACTAAAGAGCGGTAAATAAGCTATTACGAACGAAACTCTATTAGAAGTCCGAAGTCGAACACTGAGGGCTTACGGAGTCGAAGTTCGCAATTCGTACCGCCCGTGAAATATACAATGTTTTTCATCACATTTGCGAGTAAATAGTATAATTGCATGCAGGCTAACTTGACTATAATGCCCCAAATAAAATCCTTGGGCCTTTTTATTTATAGTAAAAAAAAGGCGCGAGGGTTTTATTTGTATTGGTTTTAGTTAGCCTGCATGTAATTATACTATTTAAGTGCAAGTATGATGAAATAGTGCATTGTCAATTAGGACGATAAATAAGTAATTACCAACGGGGGCCTATTAGTTGCCCGAAGCCGAAGGCTGAGGTCTTTAATTACTCTAGTTTTGTAGTTTTTTACCGTCAATGATACATACAATGCTTTTCATCACATTCGCGAGGAAATAAACACAATGTTTATTTCTTGTACAAATAAATATTATTCACAGCACAATGGATATTGCAAATAGCGGGCCAAAATGGCCAGCTAGTTATTCTTCCATAGATAATAATACAACTCGAACTAAAATATTGTAAAAAGCAAAGATCATACAGCCATGAAATTAGCAAACTTCTTTTCTTCTTATTCTTAGAGTGCCTCTTAAATGCTGAAGGTTGGCCGTCAGCTTCCTGTATCCATCTCTATCAGCAGCCAACCGAAACAGCTGTTCGACCGAGGCAATCCACTGCCGGACGTTCCGCAGCCACGATTTCTTGCTTCCCCCAGCGTGCCTCTTTCCCTGCACTTTGCCCATCTTTATTAGCTGTAGCAGCGTGTATCTATTGTCCCTGATCACGTTTACGCCTTTTGATAGATGGCATCATTTTCCGGGACATATGAACGGCTAAGGCATGGTTTCGTTAGAGACCCTCTGTGTCCAATCAATGCGCAACATGCGACGGTAGCACCACATCTCAAATGACATAAAAATAACCTGACTCGGAGCTTTATGTTCAGTTTACGACAGCACAGAATTTTCCTTATGTTGTTAAAAGACGCTCGAGCAATTCCTATCCGGGTCTTGATTTCCTGATCAGATTCCCATGCTTTATTTACCCAAGCCCCCAAATATTTGTACTGTCGTATCCGTACAGTTGTTTCCCAGCTACGTTAGGGTTCAAATCCGGATTTCTCGAGACATGAACCTCGGCTTGTTTATTTTCATTGATAAACCGGCGTTCTGGCTACATTCATTAACCTTATTTACAATTGCTTGCAAATCGGTTTCCGATGCTGTAATGAGAATAGTGTCGTATGCATAACGCAAGTTCAAGGTTTTCAAGCGCCTTCGACATCACAGCCTCCGAGTAAACATTAAAAAGCAGCGGAGACAGGATGCAGCCCTGCCAGACCCCACGACAGATCTCAATTATTTGACAAATCTTAATTTTTTTCAGAAAATAATTAAAATCAATTATAAGAAATTAGTATTTATGTGAACTTAAGTAACCTACTTGCTTGATCTTGAACCTGACCAATGTAAGGAAGTATGTCGTGTTACAAATAAAAAAACTCCATACCGACCATGGCTGTAATGGGAATAAAGTTCTATTTGCGGTATTAGAGTCAAGTTAGCCACCATGCTATCATACTATTTACGTGCAAGTGTGATGAAAAATATATTATGTTGTTATTCTCTTTCTTCAGGATACGATGACCTGGAAAGGACGCTCCAGTACCGATTCAAGGATCGGTCGTTGCTTCTGCAAGCTCTAACTCACGCTTCGCACCAGCAGAACAGGTTAACAGACTGCTACCAGCGGCTGGAGTTTCTCGGAGACGCCATATTGGGTAAGTTTGTACCCTACTAGCACATTTTGCGACACTTGAACAATTTGCAACTGAAAAGAAGGAAAGACAAGTCAAGAACAGTCGTTGAGAAACCAAATACAAAGATACGACAAAAGCAAATAGAAAAATTCGTAAGGTCCGCTGGTTCGTTCCGTGGCTTAGTTAGTACAGCATCTGCCACGGTATGCAAGATGACGTCGATTCGACGCCGGCCGGATCGAAGGCATTTTTTCTGAGTGTTCGATCTTTGTATTAATAATTATAACAAACTAGTGGAGTAATTTCACATAAAAATAATTGAATATGAATTCAATAAAAATTTAAAAGGAAAAGACATTTAGTTTGTTACCACAAAAGACACCACAATAAATAACAACAAAAACCAACTACAATGTAAATAATTACACCTTTTTTTTTGTAAAAAAAAAAAACAACTTCAACTGTTTGTGGAAATACATCTATTCTTTAACGGAAAGTGGTTGAAATCCAATAGTTCTGATTTATCCCCTAATTTACTACCCTTGGAGTTGGAATATTTTGTTCAAATTTAAATAGATATTTTAATTAATGGTAATCAAAATGTATATTTAAAAAATTGACATTGCTACAGGGTACATGTTTGATACTGTAAACTACTATAAGAACTATTATGTAACAACATGTTTTGCAATAAACGTTATTATTATTATTATTATTAAAATAGAACCAATACTGTGTACCTCTTTCCAACAAAAAAAAAAGAATCATGAAAATCGGATCAGAAATCGAATGAGAAACTATTTCGTCACCCAGTTGTTTATTATTGTTAACTAGACTATTTGATAACTCGTCACCTCTACGAGGACCCTCGGCGTCACTCTCCGGGCGCCCTCACAGACCTCCGGTCGGCGCTGGTGAACAACACCATATTCGCCACGCTCGCTGCCAGACACGGGTTCCACAAGTAAGTTGATTGTGAAAATCATTTGTTACACCTTTTTTAATTACATTTATTTTATATAAGCACAAGTCGTTTCAGGCTGTAAGTAAGCGACACGTCTGTCCATAACAGTTGCAGTGCCACTAAGATCTTTAAATCGCAAATATCTGAGAGGCACTGCCACTGAGATGTAACTTGACAAGTCCCAAGTGCCTGTAATTTCACCAGCACCCTTGCCCTTCAAAACCGGAACACAGTAATGCTGAAATTACTGCTTGGTGGCAAAAATAGGTAAGGTGTCAATACTTCCCTGGAAAACTATTTCACATGCTACTAAAACTGCTGTGGACAGGCGTCTCGCTTACCACCAGGCGCGCGACTTGCTCGTCCCGTCATTTGGTATTATAAAAAAATGTAACCGACTAAACAATATTTTTTATTTCAGATATTTCCGACACATGTCGCCCGGTCTTAACGAAGTATTAACTAAATACATTAAGATTCAAGAAGAGAACGGCCATTCTATAAGCGAGGAGGTAAATATATTTTTTTGATCATATCAAAGCTTGCACTCACATTCCATAACACCACAGGAGTAAAATAAAATCATCCTTATTTCATAGATAAGCTAATTACTCTGGAAATCGCTCGTAATCGTTCGTAAGGCAGATTCCCCTGAGAAGAACGAGCAAGAAACTCTAGGGGTTGCTCTTTGTAAATATACATTTGAATACATTTCGACTCATCCGAAGAACAGAGTCCGATGTGATTATACAGCGACAAGAGAATAGGTACGGTACGAGAATAATTTAGTTATTCAAACTAAGGCTTATGAAAAGGTGTTTCGACAATTTATGTACCTTATTTCGTTTCGGAAATATAAAATCGAACAACAGTCGATCTGACATCCACAGCGAAGAAGGAACGAACGAAATGTACTTTGTCCTGAGAACAAGTAGTCTTGCACATAGATCTTTGTTCTACGGATGTGTCGATTTATCATTACAAAATTTAATTTAAACATCTTAGATCGAGACTACCTGTTAGAGTTAAACGGATACCTTTACAACCGATACCTGTAAAGGTATCGGCTGCGGTTTGAAGATAATTCAAAAATCTCTCACTAGATGTCACTAGCGGCGACGAATGTCGTACAAAGATCTATAACAAAAACACACGGGATAATTTCGACGACTCGGTAACTGGACCCGTGGCTCAGATGGTTAGAGCAAAGCTACGATGCAGCATGGACATGAGTTCAAGTCCCACCGGGTAGACGAAATTTTTCTGTGTTCGATTGTTGTATTCATAAGCCTAACAAAACTAGTTGGAACAAAAGTTGTTGTTTATGATGTCAGTAATATAGTCCTACAAGGTTGTTAATATTTTACAAATAAATCTGTATAATATAAATTCTTTTTCCAGCACTATTTAATACAAGAGGACGAAATGGAACAAGCTGAAGACGTGGAAGTTCCAAAGGCCTTAGGAGACCTCTTCGAATCAGTGGCTGGGGCGATTTTCCTAGACTCGGGTATGTATGCTGAACTACACCTGAAGATAGACCACTTTCACCGTTCTGTACTAAATCGCCGGCTTATTGCACGACTGACAAATATTTCTTTTTTTAATTAATACAATACTTACGATCCTACGGCCGTTCAATATAAGAAAAAGTTATTAAATGCTCTCCTGAAATTTTTGTTCTATTCTTAAGAGCTCTCATGCCAAAAAAGATTTGACGTTGGCTCCGCCCAAATTTGTGAAACAAATATATGCCTGAAGTTCGCGTGACATGCGACAGGAGATGTTGAATTTTGCGCATTAAAAGTACCAAATTCGTTTTAGCGGAATAACTCTAAAACTAAAGGGATTAAAAAAATCCGTAGTGACAGTTGTCGATCATGCATAAATATAATTAATTATCTTATTTTTGTCCTAATAACCTGTAGAATTTCGAGGATAAATCGAAAAAATGTGAAAATTAGAGGTCATTCCGTGATTTTTATCTATCGAGGAAGCTTTATTGTTTTATGTTTCTGATTAATGCCTATGCTTGAATATATCGTGTAGTTACTCATACAATATTTTATTTTTAAATTTAAAGTGGATACACCCCTCTAAAATCAAATCGAAGATTAGGAATTTTTCCTCTGCTCCCTCTTAATCATTCTTGTTCAGTTAGTGACTTCTTGCAATAAGCCGACGAAGTATTCATTTAATCTATCTGTTTCTTATATAACTGCCGTGGCCGAACGGTTACCATACCGGACTGCCACGCATAGGTACCCGGGTTCGATTCCCGGGCCGGGAGAAATATTTGTATGGCCTACATTTATTTCTCTCGTGAGTTTGGGTGTAATTTGTGGTTGTCTATGTGTGTGTCCATGGCACCTGCGACACAGGGTTTCCCTAGTGCGGGGCTATGTTGAGTGTGTGCATTATTATTATTCTTATCAGGAATGTCCCTTGGAGCAGTGTGGAGGTCTTACGTGAATTTGATGGGAGCTGAACTCGAAGCCTTTAGTGCAGCTGCACCGAAGTCACCGGTCAGGGAGTTGTTGGAGGCAGAACCGGATACTGCTAAGTTTGGGTAAGTGTGTCATTATTGTTTTTCAGTTGTCATTATCAGTTGTCACTGTTCACTTCGTCATTTGCCATTAGTTGTCATTCCGGCACGAGCATCATGTCAGCTGGCAGCTCACCTGTCATTCTGGTAAAATTTGAATTTCGTTAGCGGTTATGACGACTGATTGAACTTAACAGTAAATAGCATATTAATTCAATTTCAGTATGTGTTAGAGTTTGGGTGTGTCGTCATTATTTTTCATTCAAAAATTCAAAATTCAAAATTCGTTTATTGTTTTAAAAGTGGTACAATGGATGGAAAAGTTATATAATGTAATTTCACACTTTTAGTCATTTCTGACATACAATATACAATTATGGTTTTTTAAATCATAATACAATACAATATTTCAAATTAAATGTGCATTAAAGACTAAAGAATGTCAAAAAAGAAGCAATAAAATAAAATAAAATCATAATAAAAACCATGTCAAAGAATCAAATGTCCATACACAACACAGTACACATTACATAAAAATATACCTAACCTAATCAAATATTTCATTTACATCATAAAATGTTTTTTGTTTTAACCAAAGCTTTAGTGAGTATTTAAATTTATTTATTGGTTGTGACTTGAGAGTTTCAGGCAAACTATTATAGACCTTGACACACATTGCATAACAACTCTTCACGTATAATGCTGTTCTGGGTATAGAGTCCACAACAAGCCTGTTTTGGTGCCTTACATATCGGTTTAAATTATCTTTAACTCGTTTGAACAAACCTTCGTGATTTCGTACAAATATACACAACTCATATATATACAGACTAGGGAGAGACAAAATGCCAAATTTTATGAATAAAGGTCGACACGACTGGTCTGGTGGCGCCCCATACATTGCACGCACACATCTTTTCTGGGCTTTGAAGGCCCTGTCAGCATCAGTACTGTTTCCCCATAACAATAGTCCGTATCTAAGATGAGACTCAACATGACCATAGTAGGCTGTGAGTAAGGTTTGACGCATTGCTGTTCTTTTAAGTTGACTCATCATATACACATAGCCACTTATTTTGTTACAGACCCTATTTATGTGACATTTCCAGTTGCAGTGATCATCAATTTGAAGTCCGAGAAAACAAGTATCATTTAACTCCTTCAATGGCTGTCCTTCATGATTTATATTAAGTTTATATTTACGTCCACAGTGATTTACAAATTGTATATAATTAGTTTTGTTAATATTAACATTCAAATTATTTAATTTTAACCATTTTGTTTTTGAAATTAGTGTGTCATTTAAATTTAATTCATTAGTTTCTATGTCAGTGGTTTTGTCAATTGGTACAATTACTGAAATGTCATCTGCAAATAGAACACAATCATAATTCGTTACATTTGGGAGGTCATTAATATACAAGATGAATAGAAGAGGCCCTAGCACACTTCCTTGAGGAACACCATATCCGTTCACTCTATATTTTGATCTGAATGTCTTAATTATAGAATTTGTACCTACGTTTACAATCTCTACACACTGCTTCCTATCTTTCAAGTAAGACTTCATCCATTCCAAGGCTATACCTCTGATTCCATAATTTTCCAGTTTACTTATTAGTATGTTGTGCTCTACAAAATCGAAAGCTTTCGACATGTCAAAGAATATACCAACTGTATTCTTTTTGTCGTTTAAATTGGTAATTATTTTGTGCATTAGCTGAAAACATGCTAAAGTCGTCGACTTACCGGCTCTAAAAGCATATTGATTATTTTTAATTATGTTAAATTTGTTTGTGAATTTCATTATTCGCTTATGCATAACTTTTCAAATATCTTAGACATTATAGGTATAAGTGTTATTGGTCTATAGTTTGTGATATTTTTTTTCGGTATCATAAGCTGACAATATTCATGTCATCATTTGCCATTATTTATTTATTCAGGACATTCCACATAGAAAAACACTACACATTATACATCGATCATAATAGCTTTAAAACTAAGTGCTTCTACACTTAAGGAACATCACAGCATACAATGACAGCAATATGCTATGAAATATTAACAAAATTATTGTTGTTTTAAATTATGCGAATTTATAATTAACCTATCTACTTATAAAATCGATATACAGAAGCTGATTTAAAAATTAAAAATATTAAAATATCAATTAGAGATAATTTACTAAGTATACTTCGTTTCAATCCATTTTGAACAAAAAATAAACAAACAAGTCACTGACCCGACCATAGACGGTTTAGTGATGGCCAATTGTAACGCCAATTACACATCGATTAAATAACTGAATAAATCGGTTTGTTCAATTGAGTCATACTAGCAGTTTTCCCGCTCACGCGATACATGCAGCCGTAGACGCATACCACACCTAGAGGTGCCAGTGATGATTTTATACCGATTTATCGGATATCGAAGTTATAACAGGTAAAAGAAGTAATATTAATTGCTATTTCGGTAACTACTCTAGCAAACCATAAAGTTTTCTGTCATTAAAAAAAAATCAACTTCAAAAATACGTCACGACAATCGTGTGTGTTATTGTTTGGGCTGGTGATTTCGGTGTTTATTTATTGAAAACATACCGTAAGTAGCGTTTTTTAAATTTACCCTGAATATAAATGTTTATAAACTATACTTTAAGGAGTAATTTCATGGTAAACGTTAGAACCACTCAAACGGAATATTATCATGTTTATCCAAGTACACCAAAAATTTAATTAGTGCTTTTTAAGTGCAGGATTTGCGGTGTATTACTGCATTTTATTTGAGATGTTTTTGTTGGTAGTACGTAGGGTATTTATTTAGCAATGCAGAATATAATTTTTATTTATAAAAACTTGTATTTAAACTGAATTCTTTTCTATTTTGCGAAACGAAATAGCCGCCATTTTGCGGTAGGAAGAGCGCATCGCGTGAGCGGTAATAAGTATATTTATTAAAATTTCAATTCAAATCCTCCTTCAAATCCTTACACTCAGATACTCGTCCGATTGCGATTGAAATGTTCGATGTAATAATCGATTACTAAACTTTAATTGATTAAACGGAATGTTTTTTTCGAACAGCACTATCCAACCATAGGCAAGTCATAGAAGTATAAATGAATAATAACCTCACTTTTGGACTACTATTTTTCAAATACGATTTTACGATGCTATTCCAATGAATATTGTTGGAACAAGTGATGATATATCAAGCCGAAATCTTCGAAATATTCTTTAAAGTGTTAGTTATTCGATTTATTGACTGATTGCTTTAGAATTTTGACCAAACAGGTTTGTTAACTTTTTGTTTAAAATGGATTGTAACAGACTATACTATAAAATTAATTGAAATGTAATTTATGTATCTATAACATCACCCAGCCTTCTTTTGTAATTGTTTAACCCGAAAACCCGAAAGCGAGTTATACGTTCTCCAGAGCCTTGGCAAAAGAGTGAAATGACCGAGATTCGTTATTGAACCTGGTACGACAAAAAAGTTGTAAGCGCTTTTCCTGGACAACCTACAAGGAGTATTCAATGACTCGGGGCAATCTAATGGACCGTTAACAAGTTTATGTACGAATATTAAATCAAATTTTCTGCGGTCATTGGTCATTAGTTGCCATACACATGAACACCATGACATCAACTGTCATTCTGGTAAAATTTGAATTTAATTAGCGATTATGGGTCGTCATCTCTTGTCATTCTGGCACAACTATCATGGTATCGGCTGTTGTGCTATCATTACCCAGTCATTCTGATGCATGAAAATCACTCTTTAACTCAATTTGGATGAGCTTGTTCTGGGGTTTGGGGTGTCATCACTATTTGTCGCTTGGCATAATCAGTTCTCGCTGTTCATGTCATCATTTGCCATTAGTTGTCATTCCGGCATGATCGACATGTCATCAGTTATCTTTCTAGTAAAATTTGAATTTCATTAGCGGTTATGAGCCATCATTGCTTGTCATAGCTTGTCATTTTGACACAACCGTCATGGTATCGGTTGTTGTGCTATCATTGCACTGTCATTCTTGAGCCATTTTTCCGACTTTAACTGTCATAATGGCATCATCGCCTATGAGGTATTAAGATGCATGAGAATCCCTCTTTAATTCAATTTGGATAAGCTTTTTTTTACAATATCAAGGGACGGGACGAACAGATTATTCCCTACTTATTATAAACTGCCTCCGTGGCCGAACGGTTACCATGCTGGACTGCCACGCAACGGTCCCAGGTTCCATTCCCGGGCCTGCAGAAATATATGTATGGCCTACATTTGTTTCTCTCGTCGGGTGTATTTTTTTTTATACAAAATGGCGGGTCGAACAAGTCATGCACCTGATGGTAAGCAACACGCCTATCCATAACAGTTGCAGTGCCACTCAGAGCTTGTAATCACAAAGACCTTAGAGGCATTGCCACTGTGCCCGTCACCCTGAGACATATAAGTCAACAAGTCCCATGTGCCTGTGATTTCACCAGCACCAAAAATTCGATAATAAAAATAAAAATAATATGAATTTGTCGACAGCAAACCTGAGCGTCTAGCCGACGGAAGGCGTGTGCGCGTCTGCGTGGAAGTATTCGGAAGAGGAACCTTCAAGGGCGTAGGTCGAAACTACAGAATCGCCAAGGGCACTGCAGCTCGTTGCGCGCTCAGACATTTGAGGGCAACTAAACAACGATAGAACCAATTGTATTTTATATTATTATGCAACAAGTGTATAACCAGAAATAGAGACGAAATAAGGGCCATTCATGCCTGGCAACTCATCAAGCAAATGGGCCTTGTATCACTTTTAAATATCATCTCTCGTTTGCGTTGAGATCACAAATTAGAAATCTGAAATAGTACAGCGCCAACAACAGACCTGTGTGTACGTCTCCGTATATTCCAAAAATATTCTGTATTTATTGTAATAAAGATAATATATCCAACAACAGGGGCTGTTCCATTCGGTGGCGTGGGAAAAACAGCAAAACATCTCAAACATCATAAATATTAAATATGTAATTTTTCAGTTTTCGTCCACTATAGCAAAGGTTACGTTAAACTGGTCGATTTGAAGTGAAACAATTGACGACACCCGTCAATTGTTTCATATTCGGGCTGGCCAATCGAAGCGCAGTTGTCACCGCAATGATTTGGCAGAACAGTTTTCAAATAAATGAAATGACATTTCGTCTCTATTTCTGGTTGTAGACTCTATGTTATTATGTAACAAAATTAATATCAATGTATAGAGCTTCGTAATTGGCGTCTTCAGGTACACATTTGAATAAAATTATAAGTAGCGTAATGGTACCACCAATGATCGACACTTTATGGGAAGTGTGCCTTTAAATTGGAAATATATATATATATATATTTTAAACATATCGTCTGGGATAGTGCAAAACCGCGTATGTAGCATTGGTAAAAGGCGTGTATCTTCACAATCGTAGGAGTAGTAGTGCTCCTTGTGAAAGAGCTCGTCCAGGAAAGTACTGCCACTTTACCTATTACCGCCGCCAAGCAGTAATGTCAGCATTATTGCGTCCCAGCTTCGAATAAAGGTGCTGGTGACATTACAGGCACATGTGACTTGTCAACTTATGTCTCAATGTGACGGACGCAGTGACAGTGCCTCTTAAACTATTATGGACAGGCGTCTAGTTTACCATCAGGCGCACGACTCGTTTGTCCTTACACTACTGGTTGTATTTCTATGTATGTATCCATACACACACCCGCGAAATACTGCGGGGCTATATGGGGCGTCTAAGGAGAGAATGTAAAACATATTTAAGGAGAGCCTTGGAGGACCCGTGCACGACAGTGGGACGTACAACGGGTTGGTAATAATGAATTATATTCGTCTGTACCCGAATAACACCGAAGCTTGCACTTTAGGTAATGCTTAATACCGTCTGAGGTTGTTTAAAAAATAACCCTGTGTTTAAAATTATATAAATTATTTATATGAACTAGTAATAATCGTAGGAATCGCTAGAAAATATCCGAAGCAATAAGTTTAATATTAAGTTATATAAGCTTGTTACAATTATTCATATAAACATCTAATGGCGCATCCACACATGCCCGGCGGCATGGCCGGCGGCCGTGCCGCCGGCATTTGCCGCATCTCAGCCGCGACACGCGCGGCTTTTGGTTGCCGGCGGCAGTTTGCTTGCGGCTTCGATACCCTTTAGGGTAATATTGTTCTGTGTTCGATACGGAGTGGTAGTGTAGTCGTATTCATATATAACATAATTTAACAACACTACTGCGAAAATTGCAACCGCATCTGCAGGCCGCCGGTAAAGCCGGCGGCCTGCTTTCAGCGGCAAGGCGGTCTGAAACCCGGCGGCATGTGTGGATGCGCCATAACACTTAAACAAAAAAATTCCTTCGATCCGGCCGGATTCGAAATGACGTCTTTTAGCAAACCGTGCCGTGTTCTAGCTAACTGGGTAACGAAACACTTTCATAGATTTCTCATAGATGGCGCTATGACTAAAAAGTCGTTAAAAAAACCCGATACAAAGATCCGACAACAAGCTCATAGAAAAATTCGTGAGGTCCGCTGGTTACTTGGTGACATAGACGTTGGTTCCAATTCGGGCGGATCGAATTAACTTATTCTGAGTGTTCGACCTTTGTATTAATAATTATAACAAACTAGTGGATAATTTCACAAAAAAGAAAATTGAATATCTGAAATTCAATAAAACACTTAATTGTATAAGCTTGTTAAGTTGTACAAGTTGGGCCCATACGAAGGCTCAAGGTCACTCAAAGGGCAAAGGAAAGGGCTATATTCGGAATTTTATTGCGAGATCAAATGAGTAATGAGGATGTCCGCAAGGGAACCAGAGTAACCGACATAGCCCAAAGAATTGCAAAACTTAAGTGGACAGGGCACATTGCTCGCAGAACAGATGTCCGATGAGGCTGAAGAGTTCTCGAGTGGCGAGCGCGTACCGGAAGACGCAGCGTGGGCAGACCATCCGCAAGGTGGATTGAAGACCTGGAGAAGGCTGCGGTAATCCGCTGGATCGTTGTGGCATTCTTTGAGGTAGGCCTATATTCAGCAGTGGACGTCTTTTGGTTGAAATGATGATGAATGATGTAAGCTTACCTACTAGACAGGGCGTGGAAATATGGCAAATGTTATTTTAACACATTTACAAATACAACTCTAGACTGAAAACTCGTACACAGAAACTAGTGGGAGAGAAAATTTGTCAGTAGTTCTGTGAAGAAGACTGTCTATTTGTCAACAGAACAAATGGGAACAAAAGTACCAGTAGTTCTGTCAACAGAACTATAGTCCATTTCAATAGGGATAAGTTATGTGTCACTTCTAATTTTTACGTTGCACGCATACGATTTATAAATAATCTGTCAACCAGGTTACAAAAATAAATAGTAAATTTGTTGTAATGTACCAAAATCAAGCAATATTTGTTGTACATGTAATTTTAAGTAAAAATTGTAGTATATTATGTAGACAGAAAATTAAATAATAAATATAAAAACTAATTACCCCAACTGCTTGATGCGTAAAACGGATTATTTGTCCATAGAGATTTACACCATAGAATCGATAAATCGAATCTGCTTTTGTATAACTCTCTCCAATACGAGGCATTTATATACCTTGTTATCGGGGTTTTTTTTTTTGTTTTTAGCTTTACCTGATTTTTTTGGAGTGATTGTTCAAATTCCGTTTCATTGCTGTGGATTTTATGCTTTAATGTTGACTTTTTGTTTGGTTACTGTAAATCGATTCCCTCTTCGTTACAATTTGTCTCGATAAGATATTTACATCGATTTTTTTATGCGATTTTACATCACTACATCTCTAGAAACTTCAAATTTCAAACGTCACATTGAAATGGACTATAGTGGGAGAGAAAATTCTCAATAGATCTGTGAAGACAACTGCCTATCAACAGAACAAATGAGAAAAAAGTACTAGTAGTTCTGTGAACAGAACTGTGCAACAGAACTAGTGGGAATAAACGGGTTTTTGTTAGTGCCAAACGTAATTGAAACTACATCGCTAAATAATTACAAATTAAAAGCCTACACAAGCGCTGCGGTGGTACTACTCATTGACTTACAAATAAATGGACGACGGGTGTAATACAAAAACCACGAAAAAAAAGTCAACCTATTTAAACTAGTGACATGTAAAGGAATATGAAAAAGCTAAATGGTTAGATTTAAATTGTAATGTCATCGCAGTACTGTCTAATTTTGCTTGCTTCGCTGTCAGTCGAACAAACGAAGACTAAAGCGTGAATGACGCTCTGTATACGATTTTAACGCCCTATAAGTTCGGACACTTTTTAGCGCGGACCCGACGTCCATATAATTGTAAGTCAATGGTACTACTTATAATTTTCATAGGTATTTAGAAGCACAATAGCGCCACTGTCATAACCATGTCATAACACGCGCGCGCCACATTTGCAGTTACAATTAGTGAACTAATATAAAAGTTAAATTTGTATTGATATTCAATTATTTTTTGTGAAATTACTCCACTAGTTTGTTATAATTATAGAATAAATTCCTTCGATCCGGCGGGATTCGAACCGACAGCAAACCGTGGCAGACACTATGCCAAATAAGCCACGGAACGAACCAGCGGACCTCACGAATTTTTCTATGTGCTTGTTGTCGGATCTTGGTTTTCAACCACTTTTAGGCGTAGCGCCATCTATGAGAAATCTATGAAAGTATTTCGTAATGTAAAAGTTACTGAAGATAAACGCGCGGTTGTCGCCCCATAATGGCGCCACTGCACAGCTTCTACAAGCGTCTAATTTGAAAGCGCCCTTAGAACAAGGATTCAATTGTGTTTTTTAACTGCGCAAAAAAAACCAAATAAAGATTAATGTTCTCCTTAACTAATGTATTTTGTATATTTTAATTATTATATGTATAATGAATAAAATTTTGTAAAACGTAATGTAGGTTTTTTCTAATTGATTAAAAACTATTATGACATGAGTTTGTTTTTTTCTTTTGTTTTCATCTTAGTGAGAAAATATTCGCACTTCGGTGGCCCAACGGTGTATACTGTGTCCACGGATAATGATAAGATATTTTTTTATTACAAGAAACTTAAGGAAGTAAACTTTATAGTGCTGCGATATGATCGCCTCCTTGCTGCTTCCTTGTTTGGAGAACTCGGTAAACATCTCGATTCGTCGTCGTTCAGCTATTGACCGCTAGATGGCAGCACATGATTTAAATTTTAATATAAAAGCAAAACATCGTAACTTGCAATAATAGGTATTGATGGTATTAAGCTTTCAACAATATGCCAACAGGGTTAACTTTAAATTGTAGATATTAACAGTAAATAATTTGTAATTTTTTAAGTTTTTTGACCACCATGGTAGTCAATTATTTTTTTAAATTACTCCACTAGTTTGTTATAATTATTAATACAAAGACCGAACACTTACAAATAATTCCTTCGATCTGGCTGATTCGAACAAGCGTCTTCTAGCAAACCGTGCCTGAAATATGCCTTGCTACTTTCACGATTTATAGGTGTACGCTTCCTATCTAGTGGAAAGGTGTACCAGATGATCCCCTTAAGGGAGAATGGTGGTAGTTTAAAAGATATTCAGCTTAAAGCAGGTGTAAAAGCGTTGAATAATAGAAAATTTATCTATTTACATGTTGTCTTACTAAAACGTTTTAATTTTTGATCTTTCATTATTATATTTGAATATTTTTAAACTTGGCCACCGGGGTGTCGAAGATGATCCTAAGGGTGTCGACAAGATGATCCAGGGGATCACCTTGCCTCTATTTAGGAAAATTTCTAGGTTTTGGTAGAAACAAATGAAAACAACAGTCACGGAACTTCGAGAACAAATAATTCTAATAAATTTATATGTTACAGGTACCTAAGGGTGGGCGATATTGTTTTTTATGGCAAGTTGATATCCATCCTAGTCTCCATATCTATAATGTACTTTACGAGCTCGATTTCCTGTTTAACACATCTGATGAAACCGTTTTTTTTTTCACCTAAATATTTCATTGAACTGACATACCCTTTATTTTCACCTTTAGCCCGTCTTTTTAATGACATAACGCGTACCTACTGCTAACTATATACTTGCCGATCTATATGGCGTCCTACTTTCTACGCCTCTAGTTCTTTAGATCGTAAGTAGTAAGAAAAACCATTTGTGGCGGAAATGGTTTTTCTTTTACAATTACGCCGCCTGGTCTAAAACAATAAAAAGCATTTATATTTGTTATTAATCGATCGATCATGTAAACAAAATCCAGTCTTCTACTACATTATTCGTATTGCACAGTACTCAGAAAAAAATACAGATTAAATATGGTCCGTTAACAATATAGGTATCTTGCCCCAATTTACTTATTTTTAATTTTTGTTCGGCAAAATAACCTGTCTGCTGTATGCTGTCTACTGTTACCACGCCGTTAAAAAGTAAATAGAGCATTATACAAAGCCACCAATACAAAAATCTTAGCAATTGATTGCTTATTACTTTACCTTAGGTCAAACTCACACAATTTTTGTTTTTACCCACAAAAATGAACTTGTCACTCACATCGCTATTACGAATTGACTGAGGCCTACATTTTACTGAAGAAAATATCTAGATGACGTTACTAGCTTCGCTAGAATTGAAAAGTATCATCTTACCTATATTAGTTTAAAAAATATAGACGATTGAAAATTTTACGAAGAAGTGCCAACGCCTGCCCTTTATATCATGGCAATAAAGCACTAAAAACTTTTGCTTTTTAAATTTAATCAGGCACTTCTTCGAATTATATATTTATAGAATACTATTATAGAAGTTTACTCAATATAGCTTTCTTATCTAGACAATTCGATCCGAAATATCCGAAATCCGAAATACCTAATTCGATACAAAATCCGTTAAATCATATGCTCTTGAATCGACCTTCGTCCCACACGCAAAATAGGCGCCTTGTCGTCGAGTTGCGGACACCAGCCCGTTACACCAAGTACCAAGATCGACCTTCGTCAAAATCAAAACTAAAAATCATCAAACATCCTTAGTAGTGAGAATCCACAGTATTGCAAGGTGGGTATTGTGTGGTCTTGTATTTGTCGTCTATTAAATATTTTTATACGTCGAAATTTTTATTGAGTACTTATGGAATTATATCAAATTCCGTAATTAATTAAAATAAAATCAGGGCGAGTTGTTTTCAAGGCACACAACATAGCCCTGAACTAGGAAACCATATGTCACGGGTGCCATGGACACACATATAGACAACCACAAATTACATCCAAACTCACGGGAGAAATAAATGTACGCCATACAAATATTTCTCCCGGCCCTGGAATCGAACCTGGGACCTCTGCATGGTAAACGTTCGGCCACGGAAGCAGTTGAGCTTGTTTTTTGTTTAGAATATTTGTTTCAAACAAATTAAGATAACTGCAGCCGAAGGTTCGAAAAAAAACCAAAACTTTT
>NW_020654723.1:0-15018 GCF_003589595.1 Hyposmocoma kahamanoa
CACGTGTCGAAATTTTAATTGTTACTTTCCGAGTGAAATTGGTTGCTTTTTTTGTATACTTTGTGGTGCTGTTGTTGTGTTTGTGAAGGTAAATTTAGATACTAACTGGTGATGGACCCCGATAATCCCCCTGATGGGGGAGGCGGCTTCTCTACTGGCGGTTTCTTGAACCCGGATTCTCAAATGGATTTCGACCATTATCCCACCCAAAATGTTAATTCCAGGCCTAAAAAACGTGCCAGTGATGAAGCATCTTCCTCCCAAACTACATCGGAGCAACCTCCGAAACGTTCTTCAAACGCTCCTCCAAATGCATCTACCCAACAAACCTACAGCTTACCCGAATTTGCTGACGGTATGAAATTAAAATATAGTGAATCTGATAAGGGTCCATTTATAGTTCACGTATCGAGAGAAGAGTCCAACCCCTCATCTGGTCTTACAATCAAATTATTGACGTTTGCCCAGTTTCTAAGTAAAAATGGTATACATGGGATTGCAAAAGACGGTATCAAAGCTACAGGGCGCAATCGGGTTGTAGTTACTTTTGTTAGTGCAATATCCGCAAACAAATTTATTGAAAATTCTCTCCTCACCACGAATTCTTACAAAGCAATTATCCCCACATTTCACTTGATAAGAAATGGTATTGTTAGAAACATTCCGATAGAGTGGACTATGGAAGAACTGGTCAAGTCAATTGATTGCACTAATGGCTCCCAAGCCATTAAGGCCAGACGTCTAAACAGGAAAGAATATATTGATAACAAACCACATTGGATCCCCTCCCAAACAGTAATGGTCTCTTTCCTTGGCAAAGAGCTACCTGAAAGAGTCCTGTGTTATCATACATCCCTTCCGGTAGAGATTTATACTCTACCAACCATACAGTGCAACAATTGCTGCCGCTTTGGTCATGTGAAAGCCCAATGCCGTTCAAAGCCCAGGTGTTTCAGATGTAGCCAACCACATGCTGGAGATTCTTGTGGTACCTCCCAACCAACATGCTTATATTGTTGTGGCCCCCATATGGCCACGGATCCCTCTTGCCCTGAACAAGCCAGACAGAAATCTATTAAGGTTGTTATGTCAACAGAAAACATCCCATACTCGGAGGCTTCCCTTAGATTCCGGACTGTACGTAAATCTTTTGCTGACAGTGCTCGCCCTATGACAGCTCAACCTCCTGCAGCAACCCAATGTTCTCCTACAACCTCTCAACCTCATAATTTCCCCCCTCTTTCCCCAAGCTCCTCCCAAAGAAAAACTGTTTATTTTGAACGCCGACCCTGGGTTTCCCCAAAATCTGGTTTTGATAAAGTAAGCCACAATGACCTTATTATGACTCCGCAGTCCACACAACCTAATGGCTGTGCTATTAATTCAGACTTATCAAACAATACCTCCAGAAACGAAAATCTTATTGAATTACTTATCAACACACTTATCAATATTATTTCTAAATTTGATGATTCCCTACCGAACAATGTCATTCAATCACTGAATAAATTAAACTCTTTAATCCATATAAATAATGACCCCAATCCTACAATGGAACTGTAAGTCAATTCGTCATAAAAAACATGAAATAATTGATTTAATAAATAACTATAAGCCCACCATCCTGGCTATCTCGGAAACATGGCTAAAGCCATCTTCGCGTTTTAGGATTCCTGGTTTCTCATGTCTCAGGGATGATAACAACAATGGATATGATGGCTGTGCTCTAATTATTAAAAGACCCACTATTTATTCTTTATTAGGGTAGGGTGGTAATCAATGAACCACCTATTTTTTGAAGTCTTACTACTCGTATATCTATAGACAAAACCGCATCTTATATATATCAATACACTATGAATTTAATAAATTTCAATTTATAATGCAATTTAATTTAAAAAATCAAATATTTTTACAGACAGGGGTGTTTTTTTAAAAATAGGGCCATTGGTTCACTGTTTCCACCTAGCCATATACAGTGAACCACTAGTATCGCGCACAGTGAACCAAAGAATAAACAGTGAATCAGTCCACTTATTTATTGTTTTATTGTTACTTAAAAGGTATTAAATTCAACAAAAAATAAATCACAACGTTTGAAAAAAATAGAAAGTATTAAATACAGTAACAGTTATCTGTTTCCTTACTCTTAAATAAAACTGAAACATTTTACCTAATCGAATCAGTCTTCGTAATTAATCTTTGTAATGATTAAATATAAGCCTTTATTATAACAAAGCAAAAAGGACCTACTTATGATATTTATTTGGTTAGTTACCTTCTTAAGACAAAAATCTGCAGAATAAAACATTTTCCGAGAAATCTAAAAAAAATATTTATCTTAATCGAATCACTCTTTATAATAATTATTAAACACGAGCCTTCATTATCTTATATGAAGCAAGGAGAACAATTTTTATCGGTAAGTTACCTTCTTAAGATAAAAATCTACAGAATCTACAGAAACATTTTCCTAAAAATCTAGAAACATATTTATTTTAATCGAATCAGTCTTGGTAATTAGTCTTTATAATTATTAAACACGAGCCTTCTTTATCTTATATGAGACAAAAAGAACAATCTTTATCGGTGAGTTACCTTCCTAAGAGAAAAATCAACAGAATTAAACATTTTAATACAAATTTAAAAACCTATTTTACCTAACCGAATTAGTTTTGGTAATTAATCTTTAGAAGGAAATGAAACTGTTTTTCGGATCTAAATCGCGTACCACGACAATCAGCTGTGGCCATGAGACCTGTGAAATGTCCGAAACCATGGTTTGTTTGAAAAAGCAAATATACGCGATCCAGATCCCAAAAACCGTTTCATTTCCCATATGTAATAATGGCAAAAACCTAAATCTTGATAATCTTTATAATTATTTAACAAAAAACACCCGTTACGACAAAGTTCAGAGACCTAAGTTAATTAAGGACATATTTACGGCGAACTTTAATGTCGTTTGTCTCCGACTGGTGCCATGGAACTTAGGAGATGGCAGAATATATTTAATATCTGCCCTATTTACTCCCGCTAAGTCTGGTATTATTGGATCGGAAAATCTTTGATACATTTTGCTTTTTAATTTTAAATAAGATACGTAATAATCAAACTCTTCATCTTCCAGTTCTTCCAAGACTTTGGCAACATAATAAGTATGTTGCTTTTTGGACTGAAATTGAACAATGACATAGTCACCCTCACATGGATCTCTCGTGAGTGGTAAAAACTCTTCATCCAATATTTTGTCATCTTCTTCTTCATCACTGATATGTTTTTCCCCACCAGATGAAGAGCCACTAGGTACGAATTCTTCATCGGTAGTAGTACCTGGTGAATTAGAATCACAAATAATTTGCACACTTTTCTTGCACTTTTTAGCTTCCGTGAATAAATCCTGTTTTACCTTCTTGGCTCCTTTAGCCTTTTTTTGTGCTAGTGCTTCTTTTACAGGAGTATCTGTAGCTATTATACTCTTGCCTAATTGTCTTTAACGGATATTCTTCCTTGCACCTGCTTTTAAAGGAGGTCTAAATATCTGTGGGGATATAAATTTTTGTTTTTTTGGCGCGTAAGGTGATGTATCTTGTTTCATGGACAGATTCTTGTCTTTTCGGTATTTCATTGTTGTATTTGTAGAAGACGGTCTTTGGTTTTCTACCAGGGATGTGACTTTGGACGCTGTTGCATTTGGAGTTCTATCAATAAACTGTGCTGGCATTGGAACTGCATCTTCATTGTTGCAGTCATTCGTTTCCTTTTTACAATTTGACTTTTTTGGAGTATGTTGCCCTATAGATATGCATTGTTCCTGGGTTTGAAGGTCATCAAGATCAAAAATGGATGGTGATCCTCTGGTCTCATTATCCATGCAGCTGTCTTCAGCCTCGCGACCTTCGCAAATGACATCACCAGTGTCTTCGTCCGAATTCAAAGGCCTGTCTGTTACCTGGCTAGGCAAAAAGTCTTCATCATTAAAAATACAGTCATCGAAAGGGTAAATCCCACATTTTCTAAATGCATTTACAATGCTGGCGGGCGTCAATGCTTTTAAGAATGCCTGGCCTACACATTCTGCAACGTTATAAATTGTAACTGACTTTCCTGGATGCCGTAGCATCCACGAGTCGACCGCGGCATTATAATATGTTTTAAACGGTGCATTTATTGCCACGTCTAATGGCTGCATTTTAGCAGTTGTATGTGGGTGCAATGTCAACACTGTAACTCCGAAGGCCTTTGCAAGATCTAGTGCTTCTAAACTCAAATGGCTTTCGTGGTTATCCATTATGAGAAGAGCTGGGTTATCCTTTGATGCCGACGTATGTTTTACGAAATGTTTCATGACATCAAGAAAAATTTCCGTGTTCATCCATCCAGATGGTGTCGCTAGTCCCAAAGTACCGGTTGGTGCGCCATGTAACATACGCGGTTGGAAATTTTTACGAGGAAACACCATGGCTGGCGGCAGTGCCTGACCCAAGGCATTTATAATAAGACATGTTGTTACTAGGATTCCCCTTTCTCCACTTGTGACCTTACAAACGTTACGACATTTTAGAGCGATTACTTTTTGGGGTCGTTGGACTGTTGTTGTTGACGTTTCGTCTAAATTATAAATTCTACTTCCATCTCCAAACGTTGGGTGACGCTGCATAACATCCTTCAAATTACTAAAGAAATTTTGGACGTTACTCCTGTTAAAAGACGTCACTCGGGCTAAGCTACATGGCTCGGGTTTCTTTATTGTTATTTCCGGATTTCGTTTTTTAAAAGAGTGAAGCCACTCTTTTCCGGCCATTTTGCTTGCTTCCCAGGAAGTGGGCATCTTTATATTATTTATCTTTGCCATTTGGTACGCGATGCGCCTACATTCTTTGGACGATACCCCATAAAACTTTGACGCGCAGTCAACCAAATAAGATTTTAAAATACCCTCTTGTTCCTTAGAAAAAACCATGTTCACCTCATAGTTGGGAGTAAGTCTGCAATTGGGATTATTTTTATATTTATGAACATACCTCCGCAGTGTTGGGTATGGGAGGTTGACTTCCTTGGCAGCTTTGCGAATACTGTATCCATTTAAGAAAAGTTGGATTGCTGTTCTCACGTCGTCTTCAGAATGCGAACCAATTTTTCGGTTCTCTCTTCCTTTAAATGTTCTACGACTCATCCCGTCTTAATTTTATTTTCTTATTGGTTTTCAAAATGTTGTAAGGATTCTGAAATACATAGAAATTGAGAATATTATTGATCTATAACTGCACTGGAAGATACAGTGAATCACGGTTCACTGTATACTTCTGCATTTTGGTTCACTGTAGATGCATCCTGTCCCATAAACTTTAATGCGTTGTTGCCAAACACACGTTTATACAAGCCCGACACAAGATGCTTAAATTAAAGCGGTAGAAAACACAACATTACCACGACTTATTCTAAATCCATTATAATTAATACAAAAAAAGCATTAAAAAAAAGAATACTTACGTTTTTTTGAACTTTTTTTACAAAAATCTATATAAACGCACGTGAAACGCCTGACCACTACGCGAGCTCGCCGGTAACTGCGGGAGGGGAGTTCTTTAACGAAAGCGCACACGGAGGCGCTAGATGCACGAACTGACAACGTCGCATTGCTGAGATACCTACGGTGGTTCACTGTTGCTGCTTGGTTCACTGATAACCACCCTACCCTACACCTTCCTTCTCACTCCCCGAATTTTAATGTCGTAGCAGCTAGAGCTTTAAACATAACATTTGTTTCAGTATACATCCCCCATCCTGATCAATCTATCTTCACTGAACTAGACTCCATCCTTGCTTCTCTCCCATCCCCTCTTGTTGTGCTTGGTGATTTTAATTGTCATCACACAATGTGGGGCTCTAACCATTGTTCATCTCCTGCCACCTTTCTTATTGACATGCTTGATAATAACAATCTCTGTGTTATAAATGATTGTTCCCCTACGAGAAGAACTTCTCCCGCCCAAAATCCCAGTTGTGTTGATCTTTCCCTAATTTCTTCTGAATTAATTTCCAAATTCTCTTGGAGAGTACTTTTCAATTCTTATGGCAGTGACCATCTTCCTATAATAATAACTTTCGCTCAGTCTGTCCAGTTGGCACCGCCTGCAACCCCCCTCCTTAAATTTAAACTGAATAAGGCTAAATGGGATGAATTCTCTTCATTAGTGGAAGTTAAAACTAGGTTACTCCCACTAATTACAAATGAGAATTTCCTTGCAATCTATGAGGATTTCATTAACATTCTGCTTTCTGCTGCTGATCTCTCTATCCCTCTTAAAAAATCTAAGAAAGACACCATCCCGTCTCCTCCATGGTGGGACTCCGACTGTACAGAAACTATCCTAGAACGCAATGGTGCTGAAGAACTTTTTTTGGATAATCCTACCATTGAAAACTTTTTGTCCTTCCAGAAGCTCAATGCTAAATCCAAAAAGCTCTTCTCAAAAAAAAAGCGCCTTGGCTGGTCTCAGTTTTGCGAGAATCTCTCTCCTCGTGTAAAATCTTCTCTAGTTTGGAAAAATTTTAAAAAGTTTTCAGGCTCTCGTGTATCCAATACTTTCTCCTGTAATGAGCCCTCAACTTGGATCGATGACTTTATTAATAGATTGGCCCCTCCTTCTGTCCCATCTATGGACTGTTTCCCTCCCTCCTTTTCCCCCAACTCTAATGATAGAATGGATCAACCATTTTCCTCCGTAGAACTGTCTTCAGTTTTGAACCACCTAAGAGACTCTACCCCTGGAATCGACGGTATCCCATACTCTTTTATTAAGAACATCTCAAATTCTTCGAAAACTGTCCTACTTAATATTATCAATAAAGTCTTTGAAAATGGTGATATTCCACACTCCTGGAAACTTCAAGTTGTTATCCCTATTCTTAAACCAGGTAAGGATCCAAGAGATCCTGCCTCATATAGACCCATTGCGCTGTCATCAGTATTATGCAAAACATTGGAACACCTCATCAAAAATAGATTAGAGTGGATATTGGAGAGCAAAGGACTTCTATCCAGGTCGCAGTTCGGATTCCGTAAGGGTATGGGCACTCTTGACAGCCTCAGTACCTTTTCTACTGAGATCAGACTCGCACTCACCAGAGGATTGTACTTTGTTGGTGTCTTCCTGGACGTGACAGCCGCTTATGACAATGTTCATCTCCCGCTACTCAGGCAAAAAATGCATCAGCTGAGTCTACCAGTGAGGATGATTAACATCATTTATAACATGCTAATGTCTCGCTCCATCTCAGTACGTTTCAATGGTTCTCTTCTCCCCCCCAGAATGATATGGAAGGGACTCCCACAAGGTTCTGTCTTGAGCCCCATCCTTTATAGTCTATACACTGCTGACCTTGATAAATCTGTTGACTGCTTCTGTGATATTCTACAGTATGCAGACGATTTAGCACTCTATTATTCCTCAGAGTCTCTTGATGAATGCACTATCCAACTAAATACTGCCATTAGATACTTGCAAGATTGGCTCACTAATCACTGCCTTCTCCTATCACCCAGTAAAAGCTCAATAGTAGTATTCACAAGAAAAAAACGTGTCCCACATATACAAATTTTCCTAAATGATGAACTGATCCCTGTACACGACAAGGTTAAGTTTCTAGGCTTCTTTTTTGATTCCCACATGACTGGAATCCCTCACCTAAATTATATTAAAAATAAATGTGAAAAGGGTATTAATATTATTAGAGCTCTGTGTGGAGTATGGTGGGGAGCCCACCCTTATACCCAAAAATTGATCTACAATGCTGTAATAAGGAGTCATTTTGATTACGCTTCATTTTTATTAGAACCTTGTAACAAATCCGCTGTTAACTATTGGGATAATATACAAGCTAGATGTCTTCGCGTTATATTAGGAGCGATGAAATCATCTCCAATCAATGCCATGCAGGTTGAGAGCTTAGATCCTCCGTTATGTTTCCGTCGTCAGTACTTATGCGACCGTTTCTTTTTCAAAATCTCACAAAATTCTGCCCACCCCTTACTTGCCCCCTTGACTCAACTAGCGAACCTTGTTACAACTTCTAAATACTGGGAACATAAGAGCCCTCCATGCCTTTTAAAAAGCTTTAACAAATCTCGCATCGACCCCCCTATCAATCAATACTCTGGTAATCCATTATTTTTAATTGATTTTGATGCACTAATTTTTAAACCCAACATTGTTACCAATTTAGGAATTGTCAAAGATGACCCTAACGCTGCAATACTTTTTAATAAAATCGTTAATGAGAAATGGAACGGTTGGCTCAATATCTTTACAGATGCTTCCAAATCCTCCACAGATGATTTTGTTGGCTCTGCCGTCTGGATCCCCACATTTAATATCTCCTTAACTTTTAAATCTCCCTCTAAAGCGTCCGTATATTCGGGTGAGGTGATCGCTGTTTATGAGGCAGTTTCATATGTTAAATCCCACAAATTAGACAAATGTGTAATTTTTACAGACTCTCGTAGCTGCCTGGACGATCTGTTAAAATTCCCCTTTCGTAGCAAAGATGTTCACCCAATCAATCTTAAAACAAAAGAGCTCCTTTACAATTGCTCTAACCTTGGCATTCAAATTGTTCTCGTTTGGGTTCCTGGACACTCTGGCATTCCTGGGAACGAACAAGCGGATAGATGGGCTAAATGGGCTATTCATTCTGGTACCATTATATATGATAAATGTTTTTCTCAAGACTTACGCTCCCAGGCTAAGATTGATTTACACAATAACTGGAAGACTTACTGGTCGTCTTCTAGCAGACAAAAAGGCAAATATTATGCTGGTCTTCAACCAGTAATACCCAAGAAACCTTGGTTTTTCGAGTTCCGCGAGGCCAGTAAAAAAACAACTTCAACTATCATCCGATTGCGCCTAGGACATAACTGCAGACCCACTTTTCTTGCTAAGCTCAGGATAAGGGATCACTCCCTTTGTGAGTGCGGTCTTGAAGAAGGAACTCTTGACCATATATTTTTTAACTGTGCATTATATCCCGTCTCTTTATACGATCTTCTTCCAGATTGTATCCCTCGTCCCACGAATTTTTATAGTATCCTTTCTCCCCTAAAACCTCCTCTACTATTTACTCTATTTAAATATATTGAACAAAATAACATACGGTTATAACTTATACTATGTGCACAGCATGTGTTTACGCTTTTCATCCAAAGTAGCTAGTCAAATAACCCCGTGTTTTGTCTTTGTCCATAGGATGGTGCAACCGATCATCGTCGTTTGAGTGAATCTTGATAAATATACCGTGTATCTTTCAACCCGGACACTGGCAGAATTGTCCTCAGTGGGGCAGAAGCCAAATAACCAAAAAAAAAAAAAAAAAAAAAAAAATGATATTTTTGAAATATCTGAAATACAGATAATTAATTATCTAGTTCAGACACAGATGTCTTCTTCTTTTTCTTTTAAATGTTATCCCTCCCATTCCCATCAAAGTAATCGATGTTTTCGCCAAAGTCAAGTTGAGGAACAAGCGTTTTAACTCAAAAATTGACTGGTGAATTTGGACAGAATTCACTGAGAGAAGAATCTACAAATCTACCACAGATGTCTTGACCTAAATGCAACATTGCCCATGTAAAATTTGTCTGTGAGTTGATGAAATAAATAAATTTATTATTATTATTAATTCTCCTAAGTCAAACAAAAACACAACTGAACATAGAATGCAACTATGAATCCATACTTAAATAGTGTATACAAATAACACAAACAATACCTTAAAGTGTCAATGAAATATTTTAATATTTTCAATTCAACTTAATAAATAAAAGTTGAATTGAAAATTAAAGGGTTTTATTGAAGCTTTAAGACTTCATTGGCGCATCAGCCAATTTAATGTAAGAGGCTTTAAGTGGTCAAAAGGTTAAATGGATTTGATTATATATTATATTTTATTTTTATTGAACATCATTTTCTTTTTAATACCATGATATTCATCATTGTGAAAATATTTTTCACAATGATGAATATCATTTTATACTCTAGCCAAACTCGATGTAGAATGTTTAATAACAAAGCGTTGCTAGGCAACCAATGATGGCTGGTGTGAAGAACCTTTTTTGTCTAGGTATGCTCTTTACTTTAGGCCTCTACGTTATTATTTTTAGAGTTTAGGCTAACTCTGCCCATAGCCTGCTGCGTAATTGGAATTTAGATAGGTAAGAGATTGTGCAGAAGTAATACTTACATAGCCAATTAAATGAAGTTTGCAAAGTACTTATTGATACGTATGATGAATAAGTTTCAAGTTTTTGATATCTATTTATACTTACTGTTAGATCAGTGTTGGGCAAAGTACGGCCCGCGAGTCTACTCTGGCCCGCAAAGGGCTATAATCCGATATCCGCCAAGGTCAATCAACTTTTTTACAGACACCACGCAACGTAGTGAATGTGTAAAAAAATAAACAGAGGCATGATAATCCTAATCTGAATTGATATTACGATTTCCTAGTTTTATATCTTGAAATGTGTAGCGACGTTTATGGATTATATTTCAAAATATTAATGAAAAACTTAAATTTTTCCCTCTCTTGTGTCTACTGGGTCACCATAATTTATATCGTAAAAAAAAACAAAGCTTCAAGTAATTTTTTTTTTATTATTAGCTCTGGATGAAATACTATTTGAAGTTTGATCTCCTGACTCCCAATACCAATCACACAAAATTTATGTAATTTTTTCTATAAATATTTTATGAAATTGGGCAAAATGAATAATTTTTAGAAATTTTATTTCGACTACAGACTAATTGAAGTTTTTTTTATTAATTAGGAAATGTTAGCTAATTCATAAATTTTATTTAAAAATTTTGGGATAGAAAAAAAGTTGATTGACCTGCCAACGTCCCTTCTAAAGTAGGAATGTATGGCCCTCGGAAATATATGTTTACAGCCTCGTCGATATCGGTTCACAAAATTAACATACACACAAAATTACAGAACACTACACAATAATAAAAGAAATATTTGAATTTCAAAACAAAATGCATTTTTTTCATTCTGATCCCTTGTGTAACTTCTTTTTTTCTGGCTCCTAATGAAAAAAAGTTTCCCCAACCCTGTGCTAGATAGTAGGTAACGGTAGATGAAAAAAAACAAAATTGTAAAATTTTATTTTATATTACTTTAAATAAAACATCTCATCCAGTGTCACTTTCTGATGCTGATGAACTACTAGCACTACTATCTGCAACCTGGATGATAAATTCGTCAATAACATTATCTGTTATACCATCCAGGTCTCTCATTCTCTTTTCTTCTTGTATAACGTGGTCAATACACTTTTGCCATGCTGCAGGGGTTATTAGATCCATTGATTCCAGTAATAATCTTTTTAATTCATCCATTTTAAATGTTTTATTTTTCCCTGCAACATAGCCTTTGACTTGCCCCCATATCATCTCAATTGGGTTTAATTCACAGTGATATGGGGGCAAACGTAACACTTCAATATCCTTTTCTTTAGCATATGTATCAGTGGCATATGCCAAGTATTTTTCTTTTATTGGTTTTAATATGTCTATAAGCTCCCTTTTTATTAATGTCTCCTGGAACGAGATACCTTTGCTTGTGAGCCAATTCTGAATATCAACTTTTTTCCACTGCATATTTGGTATTAGTTCCAGTCGACGAGAATGATAGGGAGCATTGTCCATCACTATAACAGAGTGAGGCTCAATTAAATTTATAATTTTTTTGAACCAATCTTCAAACACTTTAGCGTTCATTTCTTTATGGTAATCGCCTTCCCCTTTCTGACTCTCGAAAATTAGCTGACCCCCTTCCAAAAATCCAGCTTCATTTCCTAAAAGAAAAAAGAAAGATTATTGATGACCACTGAATGGAGGTTCAGCGAATGCTGAAAAGTCTATATCAACCAGTGTTGATATTGGAAGTCTTATTATGTATGCTTGGTTCACATAATGGGCTACTCTGTTAATTAATTTTCACATAAGTAAGAATTAAAGAATTAATATTTTGACGATACGCCATCAAAATATTAACTATAACAACTTACCAATGTGCACTATTATCAACCGCTTCCCTTTTCCAGAAGGCCCCTTCAATCCTGTAGACAATCCTTCTCGGTGAGCTTGACGGGTTGAATGTATTGTAGTATCTTGCCACACCTTTGTTTTTGTATGACCTTCAATAAATAAGAAACAATAATGTAAATGATGAAAGAAATCTGTACTGAATATTGTGGTAGTTATTTATAAAATCACTGATATAGCTTTCAGTATTGATTTCAGCTATGGAGTCTATAATGGTGTATTAGGAATTTTGTGAAAATTGTAAACGGATTGTTGAAATACATACCTTCATTAATCCATGTTTCGTCAGTGTAATAAATTTTCCACCCATCTTCTCTCATTTTTGAAATTTTTTGCAAATAGTTGCGCCTCCATCTTACGATTTCTCTTTTCTCAATTAGAGCACTTTTTCTTGATCTTTTTAAATATTTGATTTGTAGTTTTTTAAGTAATTTTTGGAAAGTTGTTCTTTTGAAATTTGGTAAATCATCATCTTCGTTTACTGACATAAGAACATTGTCCACAGTGGGAAGTTCATTTCTAAAAAAGAACTCATGAACTTTTCTCCTAATAGCACTCAACTCGAAATCTAAAAGTTTGTCAATTATCGTTGCTCTTTGAGGAGGCGCAACGGGTGAGCTAACACGGTGCTCATTTCTGTACTGTTTCAGTACCTTGTAGACTGTAGCAAGGCTTACGCCGGCGGTCTCCGCGGTTTTCTTAGCCAAATCCTTTTTGTACCAGAATTGATCTTTTGGCCAAGTATCTTCAACGAGTTTATATATGTTGATTATAGTAGTCTTTTCGGAAGACCTCAGAGCGGATTTCTTTTGGCGCTTCTTCATGGGCGTTGAAAAAAGCTTCGTCGAGCTTGGTCCAGGTTGGTCACTCATTGTAACACAATAACAACAAAACCGTAACAAATTATAACAGAAAGTCAACAAAAACACTCAACAAATAATAACTATAACAACAAAAACTCAAAAAAGCAGAATCGCACGGAAAGAAAAGTACTTGTATTACTGACACAGAAACAAGCAAACAAGTGAGTGATGGCGTCGGCCATTGTTTGTTTACAAATTTGCGTTCCGTTCCACACCAGTTTGAAATGTATTTTATGTTTTCAAAATAATATTAATTACTGCCGATTTACATCGCTATATTTTATAGCAATTCGCTTATCATTTATAATAATAAAATATTTTTTATATTTTTAAATCACGTTTTGTTTATTTCAAGCAGATTTCTTATTTTTTGGCAGTTACCAATAAGTGAAGATGCTACGTTTCGTGGAACGTTATACGAAGGTCAATAATACGTCTAAATTAAACTGCAGTTATTGTTTTGAATACTATAAGGATTGTAACGGTGTTTTTTATTTACAGACTTATTACAAAAGTGCATAAATGTTTGCAAACCCTTCCTTCAAATCAAGAAACCATTAGGGATGAAACAGTTTCATAAATAATTAGTTACTGGTAATTTTTATATTGGTTTCCAATCACTTACTAGTGGTTTGAAATTTCTTTTCAACAAAATTCATCACAGACACGACTACTAGATTAGTATCATCAATGACCTAATAGAATTTCGTGCAAAAATATTGAAATTGTGGTAATCGTAAAACAGTTTGAGGTGAAAACCCTAAAAATCATATGTTTTTGTTTGTTTACATTTATTCTACATCGAGTTTGGCTGGAGTATAGTTTCATTGTTATTAATACCATGGGGTATCATCATATCAATTTATACATATTAACTTTAGTATATATTTAAAACTGTAGATCGACACTTATATTCATAGAGTAGAGCGACACTTGATTAAAATAAAAAATATAAAGTATTAAATCTTTAAAATCTGAAGTTTGTCGTACTAAATAGGAAATGTAAAATACAATGTGTTAATTTGCATTCTCGCCATATTTACAGAGGTCATTCTATATCCGAAACTGAACCCAAATCACAAAGAAATATGTCCTAAATTTTATTTTTTATTTAATTGCTGTAAACATCGAGTCGCAATCATCTGATGCTGTTTGATTCAAAGGTCATTAACTTGCACGGCACGTGCCACCCAAAGTTATAGCGCAGCCGGAGGAACCGCGAAAGTATTGCTATCTCTTTCTCAAACGCATTACCGGCACGCACCTGCCTAATTAGCGCGCTCCCGCACGCACAAAAGTAAGGTTGAATAGCCGAGTTCGTCGCAATTTTATTGATCTAGCTATAGTCCATCTGTTTAGGTACTTAAATAAATGTAAACAATCTTGAGATGTCTATTTAATGAAATATACATTTATAAAATAATTTTCCCTTACCTTCAAATACAAAATACAAATGCTTAGCTTCATATGAAATTGCATGCTATTTTTATACCTATTGATTTGTAAAGCATGTGTTTCAATAAAAAGATGTATCAAGATTGTTTACATTTAGTTAAGTACCTAAACAAATGGACTATAGTCTCTCACGAAATGCCACGTGGTTTGGTATGTAAACAACAGTTAGTGCAAAAAAAGAACTGCTACCAGGTTCACTAGAATCTGCATTACCATTTACCATCAAGTGCAAGTGCGTGACTATTACTTACGGGATGATTTAAAACGTCTAGTTTACGCGGAGGAGATTACGAGAGTCGAAGAACTGCGGGCTAAAATCGTCTCTGGTTTCAAAGTTCTAAAGTCAAATGTGCTAAGAAAGTTGAAATGGAACTCACGGATGAATCTCTGCATAGCTGCTAGGTACTTCTAGCAATACTTTCGTGTAACCTAAAGTTGGCAAGTACCAAATCTAAATTATAAAAAAACTATTTTCAGTGAACTTTTCGAATTATTGTAAATAATTAGTAAATTATAACAATACGAGATGAATCATAAATAAAAAAACAGGTAAATAAGCGATTGAGAAAGATTACGTATCGCTCGGT
>NW_020654724.1:0-14705 GCF_003589595.1 Hyposmocoma kahamanoa
GACATTGATACAAAGCAGCCGATTATAATTCCATATCATGCAAGATTCACGGAATTACTTATTGCAGAAGCGCACCAAACTACATTGCACGGTGGTGTTAAACTTACCCTAGCGCATGTCCGGAACAAGTATTGGATTATAAGCGGGAATCGGGCTGTAAAGAAAGTACTGCGTCAATGTACTAAATGCATACGTTTCAGTGCACAGAAACAAGCACAGCTGATGGGAGATTTGCCGTCACCACGAGTACGCATTTCACGTCCTTTTACACATACGTAGATTTCACCGGCCACGTTGACGTCAAAGCCAATAAAGGACGTGGGATTAAAACAACCAAAGGCTACATTGCAGTGTTTATATGTCTAACTATAAAGGCTATTCACCTCGAAATCGTGTCCGATCTCACCACCTCAGCATTTTTAGCCGCATTTAAAAGAATGTGTGCCAGGCGCGGCACGCCATAACACATGTATAGTGACAACGGCACCAACTTCGTCGGTGCCGCCCGGGTGCTCGCGACAGAATACAAACAAGCTTTGCAAGTTATCAACACGGATTTCCTGGAGCACGTCAACAAACTTGGGGTCAATTGGCACTTCAACGTACCTACCTGGAGCAGTGCTGGTGGACTCTGGGAAGCAGCTGTGAAGAGTCTAAAACAACACTTGAAGCGTGTTATAGGCGATCAAAAATTTACCTTCGAGGAATATTCGACATTACTTGCACAAATTGAAGCGTGCCTTAACTATAGACCTCTCTGTTCATTGACCGAGGATCCAGAAGACATGCATTATTTGTCACCTGGTCACTTTCTAGTTGGTGGTCCTCTTTTATCAGAGCCACTCTCTGACATCAACATCGACAATATTAAAACCAGGTGGCAGATGACTCAGAAGATGTACAAGGAGTTTTGGAAGAAGTGGTCATCCGATTATCTTCACACATTGCAGACAAGATGTAAGTCGCATCTACCGACGAAGAACATTGAAATTGACGGCGTAGTATTGGTGAAAGACGATAACCTACCGCCCTCGAAATGGGCCCTTGCAAAGGTTGTTGACGTTCACCCTGGAAAGGACGGCTACGTACGAGCAGTTACCGTCAAAACACAAACTGCAGTTTTCAAACGCCCGGTTGTCAAACTGTGCCCATTACCAGTGCATCCTGACAAAGAAAACCCTCATTCAGCAGTTCCAGCAACCACTACAGAAACAACAACCCCTGCAAGATGCATAAGAAACAAGCCAAACATTTTCATCTCTGCATTGACTCTTATGATTTTCGCATTAATCGCACCATCCATGCAACAAACACACAAAATAACGACATTAAATGGAAACAAGGCGTTATATTTCGATCGACTTGCAGATTTGTAATTAATAAAAAACAACTGGAAGCCAATCGTGTACCACAATATGTCGACCTACTGGAAGAGTGTGGAAAATGTTGAAAATTATTTGCATCACCTAGAGAACATTTGCAACGGAGAAAGTACTTGCACGCTTACTTTAACTCAATTTAGGCACAAATTGAATGAATTGGAGCATTACAACAGAATTCTTAAACTACAGCCTCAGTCAAGATCCAAGCGAGGACTCGTAAACAGAATCGGAACTGTATCACATTATTTATTTGGAATTCTAGACGACGATTTTGCACAGAAATATGAAAAGGACATAAATAGAGTTCATCAAAACGAAGACTATTTGCAAAATTTGTTAAAAAATCAAACTTCAATATTGGAATCGCAAAATAACATTTTACAGCAGAACGAGGTCATTATGAATAAACAATTCCAAATAATTGATGAACAATTGAAAAATATCTCCAACGAAGTGCACGAGGCGCATCAAAATGCAATCCACCTATTTTATTTCCCTGCAAATGCCGTTGCACTTGACGTCATACTTTCAAACTTGAGGCGGATCCAAGAAACTGTCATCAATACGGTAACAAACATTTACCATGGAAGATTAGACATTCATCTTCTGGCTCCAGAACAGCTGCAGAATCAGTTAAACTTATCTCTAGACAAGTACAAGGACAACATCCAGCCCCTGTGGACGCAAACAACATTAAGTAGATATCCAAGATTTTACGAGTTAAGGCAAGAGTGACGGAACAATACGTCATAATCGAAGTGAAAATACCATTACTCGGAACAGAGAGCTATGACCTTAACAAGGTCATACCCATACATCAATATAGAAAAACCAGATATGTTCACATCACTCCAGCCGCAGAGTACATTGCATTAAATTATTAAGAAAAGATACCTTTATGTCGCTTACTGAATTGGATTTACAAAATTGCATCAAATACAACGAACAGAAACTTCTATGTCCGTTAAGCAGCCCCCTATACGAACTAAGGGTAGATTAATCAATATGTGATGTCAAAATAATGAATAATAATAGCAAAGAAACTTATTGTCGGAGCGAAATAAAGGATTGCGCCGACAGGTGGATTAAATTACAAACCCGAGATACATGGTTGTTTACATGTTGTGAAGAATGCAAAATTCGCATTTTGTGTCCCTCGGGAGTGGCGACTGCATGTCTACAATACAATGGCCTTATCAATATAGGTCAAGATTGTGTTTTGAAAGGTGACACCTTTACCATTCAGGGACATCATGACTACATTAGTCAACTCTATACTGACGACTACAACACAGGAGAAATATTTCCAAATTCAACCCTAAACACATTGGTCAATTCTTCAATAGCACGTATACCATTTGTTGTCGAAAGCCATAACATTACCCTTTGGAAATTAAAACAGCAAATTCAAGAATTACAACAACTAAAGGAAATTATAAGCAACGACGACATTCACCACTATACGATGATCTACATTGTATTCTCCGTAGTCATTGTTGCTATTGCAATTGGAACGATTTGGCTGTGCAAACGAAAGTCGCGGGAGGATCCCCGAGGAAACTTGCAACAGCAGCAGCTTCCCACAATCGTTGTCAGCGCGCCGCCGCCGCGGTCTGACGAACCTGAATCAGCGGATAAGACCACTTCTCCATTGGCAAAACACAGAACCATCCACTTCAAGACGATACGTGGAGAAATTCTGTTTAATTTAATTTTACACGTTTTATTTTATATTAACTTCCTTTTACTTACTTTTTTAATTTTATTTTAATATTTTTTACTTTTAGAGTAGCACTGTGCATCTTTTTGCTCTTGCATTTTGTCCTTTTAGAGTAGGCAGTATGTACGAGTGAAACCGTACATTTTTTATGATTTACATTTGTTGTGGGCCAGGCTCACAGGGTGGCCAGGAAGAATTTTCAGGTGTGGGTCGTGTGTGGAAAACCAAAATCAGGTCCTGAGTTTAGTGCAATGTATGAGAGTAGGAAAATTTTTAAATCTCGACTAAAGTGGTGTCAAACTCATGAGGATCAAATAAAGATGGACATAATTGCCAATAAATATTCTAAAAAAGATTTTAGAGGATTTTGGAAGAGCACTAGGAGTTTGAATGTTCAGCCTGGCCGACCTGTGAGCGTGGACGGTATCAGTGACTCGAAAGGTATAGCAGACTTATTTAGAGAACATTTTATTGTTAAATGACCACTCAAAGATGCGAGGTCTGCCTCAGGTACTGAGAGCATTCCTGGACAGGGGGTAAAGCCTCGATTTTCAGCTAAAGATGTGGCTAGAGCAATAAAATCCATGACTAGAGGCAAGTCCCCTGGCCATGATGGTCTCAGTATTGAGCATTTTCAACATGCTGGCCCGCACATGTCACGAGTTTTGGCTATGCTTTTCAATGTATGTATGAGTCACTCATATCTTCCTCAAGATGTTATGAGGACAACTGTTGTTCCTATTGTTAAAAATAAAACAGGAGACATGTCCGATAAGGGCAATTACAGGCCTATTTCTCTTGCGACGGTTACAGCGAAGGTGCTTGACGGACTGCTTGATACAGAGTTAAATAAATATCTTGTGTTGCATGATAATCAGTTTGGTTTCAGACCTGGATTATCTACTGAAAGTGCCGTACTGAGTCTTAAGCAGTCTGTCAGGTACTACACAGACCGGAAAACGCCAGTCTTCGCTTGCTTTCTCGACCTGTCAAGGGCTTTTGATCTGGTTTCCTACGACATACTGTGGAAAAAACTTGAGGTTATAAACTTGCCGAATGATATTATTAACATCTTCAAGTATTGGTATGGAAACCAGGTCAACAGGGTCAGGTGGTTGGGGGCATGGTCTGAGCCGTACAGGTTACAGTGTGGGGTTAGACAGGGAGGACTAACATCTCCCTCTCTGTTTAACCTATACATGAACGAGTTGTTAGTCGAGCTCAGTGGTAGTCGTGTTGGCTGTCATGTCGACGGGGTGGCTGTTAACAACCTCAGCTACGCAGATGACATGGTGCTGCTGAGCGCGTCTGTGTGCGGACTCAGATCACTACTTAGCATTTGTCAATCGTATGCAGATAGACATGGACTAATATACAACACGACCAAAAGTCAGTACATGGTGTTCGGTATTGGCCATAGGAAGTTGATGAGTGTGCCGCCTGTTAGCTTAAACGGTGCTCCTCTTGACAGAGTCGAGAAATTTAAGTATCTCGGTCACTGGGTCACCAGTGATCTGAAGGATGATATGGACATTGAGAGGGAACGGAGGGCTTTATCGGTCAGAGCCAACATGATAGCCCGCAGGTTTGTTCGTAGTTCCGTAGAAGTGAAAGTTGCATTGTTCAGGGCATTTTGCACTTCCTTCTACACATGCAGCCTGTGGGAGACGTACTCTCAGAAGGCATATAGGGCCCTCCGTGTCCAATACAATAATGCGTTTAGGGTGTTGATGGGGCTGCCCCGATACTGCAGCGCCTCGGGCATGTTCGCAGCGGCTCACGTCGACTGTTTTTACTCAACCATGCGCAAACGCGCATTGGCACTGGTGAGTAGGGTACGGGTCAGCCCCAACACCATCATGCGCATGATTGCGGACAGGTTCGACTGTCCATATATGAACCAAGCTTGTCGCCTGCATGTTGTTTCAAACACTTAGTTCATAAGTTAAATAATTTTATAATGATAGTTTGTGTTTTGTAATATTTTGTAAATTTTATTTTTATTATGCATTAAATTTCAGGTAATAATAATGTAATATGTAGTGAATGTATTGTCTATAATATGGGTATTTGCTGCCCGAAATAAATGAATTTTATTTTATTTTTATTTTATTTTATTTTATTTTATTTTATTTTATTTTATTTTATTTTTATTTTATTTTTATTTTTATTTATTTTATTTTATTTATTTTTTATTTATTTGTTATTTTAATATGCACAAGCAAACCCGCACGATATCATAAGTATTCGATTTATGCTTACTGCAACACCACAGTGATCGATGTATATTTTGCAATAAATGAGTGTTATTATTGTCTCGTTCGGACACGGTCGTTTTATTTACATTAGTTAATAATACTCCAATCATTTGCATTGCAATTTGCATCTCTCTATCTCCTTGCATCGTCCTACTTGCATTTACATACATCCTGCAGTGCAACGTGTGTTAACGGCACACCTATGATCTGTAGTTTCTTTAATAAAATGGGGACAGAGACGGTATCGAACGCTTTAGACAAATCCAGAAAAATGCCAATAGGTTTTTTGTTCGCATTTAGATGCTTAGCCACTAAGCCAGTCAACTCTAAGACAGCGTCTTCTGTAGACTTCCCAGATCTAAATCCATATTGATTGGAGGCAAGGATATTTCTAGAGCTTAAATAACTCAGAAATCTCTTGTTTAATTTTTTTTTGTAATATTTTCGATAAAACTGGTAATACTGAAATTGGTCGATAATTAGTCACACTACATCTGTCACCACTCTTGTGTATGGGGTGTACAAGAGCGTTTTTGAAAACAAGAGGAAAATGTCCTAATTTTAAGCACAAATTGAAGACATGGCAAAGAACCGGGATCAGAAAGTGTCTAGCCGCTTTGACTATTACAGTTGAAATGCCATCGCATCCAATTGAAATGCCATCGCATCCAAAATTCAATCTCCCCACTATCAGTGTCAAGCAATGCCATAGAATTTATCTGAGATTCTTCAGACTTTGAGACCGAAACATGACATGGCATGCTGACCATTATACGGGAGGTCATGTTTTTGCCAACATTTGCGAAGTACTCATTAACTAAGTTTAGAGATGAATTAGGATTAGTACTCATAGATAAGAGTTCACCGGACGTTAATGTACAAGTATTCAAATTTGTCATATTTTTAATAAGTTTTCATGTCTCCTTTGGGTTATTTTTATATTTTTTAAATTCACTACGTTCGTAATCACGTTTGATCCTCTTTAGAATGTTGTTACAGTAATTGCGATACCTCTTGTATATAATGATAAAAATCTCATTATTAGGATGTTGTTTGGATTTGCGATAAAGCTTATCTCTATTTCGAATGCACCGTAACAGGCCAGGCGTGATCCAGTGTTTGACTATTCGTTTTCTACTAGAAACCTTTACTGTCTTAGAGTTAAATGCAACAATTGAGGACAAATCACTCACCAGATCGCTAGCAGCCATATCTGCATTTACGTTATTAAAAATGTGTGAAAAGTCAAAACTTTCAAGCATACTAACACAAGCGGTAATATCAGTAAATACAGATTTGCGATGTTTTACATGTAGAGGACTATTTAATTCGCAACATAGTACTACCGGAGCGTGGTCAGTGATAAGAGAATCTATTACCAAAGTGACAGCAGGTTTGTTTGTCTTAAGGAGTACATGATCAATACAGTTATTCTGTCTAGTAGGAAAGACACGTGCAGACAGCATAGCATGCGACGCAGCAATGTTTAAATATGTATCAGACTTAATATCAAGAATGTTGCGGTGATATGTTAATGTTTAGATCGCCTATTATAGCAATGCTTCTATAATGACGTAAAGAGAAGAGTCGAATCAGGGCTGTCAAAAAAGTTGTCAGTATTTATATAGGAAGGCGAACGGTACAAGGCAAGTATAGCCACGTTATTGGAAAATTTAATAATTAAACAATTTGAATCCATAAGTAACGATTCATCAATCGTGCAGGAAAGATTTTTTTTAACATACACCACAACTCCGTCGTTTTGATTGCAGTATTTGGATTTAAAATGTATATAGCCGGCTATAACCGAATCATGAGAGCATTTGCTGGGCTAACACTCTGACAGAATTAGAATGTCGAAAGTCAAATTAATTATTTCTAGTAGTATCAAGAAGTTTTCAAAATTAACGCTATTGCCTATGCTTCTAATATTAACATGAATTATATTTAATGAGTCTTGTCTATTGGGCACTAAAGATACACATTTTTCTGGTGAGCTAATAAAGGGATTTGAGACAGCTATTTATTCAAGTAGTTATATTAAAGTTATCATTCATTACAAAAGAGGAAGTATAACACGTCTACTACTATTTGTTTAGACTTGATCGAGTTACGACTCACGAAATTATATAGAATAATAGTGAGGGTCCTATAAAAAAAATATTTAAAAATGAGTGTTGTAGGTATACGTGATTGGCAAGTGTGGAAACTGTATTTAAATGTTAAGTGTATGTGAGTGTATGTAAATAGAATGAGTATATGTATAAACAAATGAATTTATGACGGAATTAAGTAACATGTGTGAACACAGCGTTAATATTTAAAAGAGAGTAAGCAATATCCTATTTCACAGTAAATGACAAGAACACTTTCAAACTGTAATTGTAAATTTGTATAAAAGCAATTGTGCATGAAAAAGTGAGAACAGGTTAAAAGATTTAGTCAGTTTTTTAAATATTAGTTTTAGGTCTGATACTTCCTTAATTAAGTGAAGGGGGGCTGCCTCTTTCTCACGTATAAATATCTTTCCATTTGATGACCAACAGTAACTGTATCCATTACTTTTGGCAAATTCACGAGCAAGGAAAAATAATCGTTTCGTCTTCGCTGTAAGGTTTTCAGAAATGAAAACAGGTTTCGCCGGTCCACTTAATTTCAAATTTTCCGTGCTCAGTTTTGTGTGTCCTTTATTGAATTTTCTATACACGCGTATTATCTGTTCTTTCATAAGAGAGCTGGTAAATTCCACTATTATGGTTTTATTTTTAGGATCCTTAGAGCCAATACGGAAAACATTGCAAAAACTAAGGGGCAAAAACTGCCTCGTGAGTCGGCCGGAAGCCGACTCTCGTGAACACAACATGCGCACACGATCAATGGACTCCGATTTAGCAAACAATAGGGCACTTAGAAAGAATGGTTCGAAGGCCACCAATATGGAGGTGAGGATTCTCTCCGACTGTGAGTCGGAGGGTGAGAGGATGGTCTCGGCCTCCTCAGACGTAGAATCCACCCTCTCGGAGGGGAATTCGCGCGCGGTGTCGCGCACCGGGTCGGCCAGAGAGGAGGAATCCTCAAGTGCCCCCAAGCGCGCCGCCCCCCCGTCGAACGAATCTATGGAGCCCGAAAGGGCTCCAAAGATTAACACAGCCCGTAGGGGCAGAACTAGAGGCCCCAGGAAGCCCTTCCCCGGTGCGGCGACGGCAGGGAGGGGGCACTCCAGCTCGTCAGAGTGGAACGCGGCGCGGCGGATGTCGGAAGACAACCGCCGGATGAGGGGGCAGCTCGCTGCCTTGGAGACGGAGGTGAAGGCCCTGAGGGGGGCCTACTCCTCTGCCATGGCCAAGGCTAAGGCACAGGTGGCCCCACCGCCGTGTAGCTCCGCGGAGATGCACGCGGGAGTGAGGGAGGCCATCGACGATCTCAGGCGGGACATCTTCTCCTCGATGAGGAATATGATGGACGCCCGCCTGGGGGACATCGAAAGACGCCTCCCCGCGGAGTACCTACGCCCCCCTCTGGGCGGCAGAACAGGGGCACCCGCCCCCGAGGCGATGCCTGCCGCCATCGCCGTCGCCGCAGCCGCCCCGAGGTTGCTTCACTCCGCCGCGGCCCCCGAGTTGACACCGGGCCCCTCCCTGGCCCGAAACGCGCCTGCTGGCCAGCGGCCCAACAAGAAGGCCAAGAGGAAGGCTCCCCCGCCGAAGGCTACTGCTACCCCTCTTGCGGCGCCTCCCGCTGGTCTCGCCGTCCCTACCGCCCCTGACGCGGCAGCCTCCACGCCGACTGACCAGGCGGAAACGCCCTGGTCACAGGTAGTCGGCCGCAAGGCCAGAAAGGCCAAAACGGCAGCTGCCGCCCGCCAAGCGGCACGGCCCCCGCCAAGGCGGCCCCCAAGACGGCTCCCAGACCCAGGGCTCTCGCCACCCCGAAATCATTGGCGGTGGTCCTCACGCTGAGGCCCGAAGCGGTGGCGGAAAAGGGGGCCACTTACAAAGGGGTCCTAGAGGCGGCGACCGCTGCGGTCGATTTGGGCAGCCTCGGCATCCCGCACGTGCGGGTGCGGAACACCCAGACAGGTGCCCGCATAGTCGAGGTGCCCGGGGCGACTAGCGCCGAGAAGGCCGACACCCTGGCGGCCATGCTGGAGGAGGTGATCGGGGGGCTGGCGACTGTAACGCGGCCTACCAAAACCGCCGATCTAAGGGTCACTGGCTTTGACGAGTCGGTGACCCCGGAGAAGATCCAGGCGGTGGTGGCCGCGAAAGGCCAATGTCCCCAGTCCGCCGTGAGCGTGGGAGCCGTCAGGCTTGCCCCCAACGGGAGGGGGTCAGCCATCGTCCGCTGCCCGGTGACGGCAGCCCAACGGGTGGCGGCTGCCGGCCGCATGTTGGTGGGGTGGTCCTCCGCCGGGGTCCATGTGATGGAGCCCCTCCCCATGCGCTGCTTCAGGTGCATGGGGATTGACCACACCAGAGCCCTCTGCCTGGCCAGTGTGGATAGGAGCGGGCTCTGCTTCAGGTGTGGCCAGGTGGGACACTCGGCCTCCGGGTGCACGGCAACCCCGCGGTGCTCGGTATGCACCGCGGCTCGCCGTCCAGCGGACCACGTAATGGGGGGGCGATCTTGCGCTCCCCCTCCCACCACGGGCAAGCCGGCGGGGACCTCAGGCCCCCCCCCCCCTATTGAGGGACAAAGTATGGAGCAGTAATGCCAGCACGCCACCACATTATACTGCAGGGCAACCTCAACCACTGCGCCAGGGCACAGGACCTATTGGTCCAGGCCATGGCGGAGTGGGGGGTTGCGGCTGCTGCTGTGGCGGAGCCATACTTTGTCCCCCCGCGGGGGAATTGGGCGGGGAATCGGGAGGAGACGGTGGCCATAGTGGCGTCGACTGCCGGAAACTCCCCCACTCTAGTGGTGAAGGAACGCGGGTCAGGGTTCGTGGCGGCGAGGTGGGGAGAAGTCATCCTAATTGGGGTGTACTTCTCTCCAAACCGCTCCCTGGCCCAATTCCAAGCATTCCTGGAGACCCTAGAGAGGGCGGTGAGGAGGGCAGCTCCGACGCCGGTGTTGGTGTTGGGGGACCTCAACGCCAAGAGCGCGGCGTGGGGTTCTCCGGTCACCAATGCCAGAGGGCCAGAGTTGGAGGATTGGGCGGCAGCCTTAGGGCTGGTCGTCCTCAACCAGGGCCATGCCAACACATGCGTGCGGCGAAATGGGGGGTCAATCGTGGACATCACCTTTGCGACCCCCTCACTAGCCGCGCGAGTATCCGGCTGGCAGGTCCTGGAGGACGAGGAGACCCTCTCCGATCATAAATATATACGGATGAGGGTCTCCCATACGCCGCCCACGACGGCCTCCAACACGGCCCCCGGGAGGGGCTTTCCCAAATGGGCACTCACCCGCTTGGACCTTGAGCTCGCAGAGGAAGCAGCCATGGTCCAGGCGTGGTGCCCCCCCCACCGGCCACCGTCGACGTGGAGCAGAGGGCGGTCAAGTTCAGGGAAGACTTGACCGCCGTCTGCGAGCGGGCCATGCACAGGGTCAGAGGGACCCCGGGCAAAAAGAGTGTGTACTGGTGGACCGCGGAGATTGGGGACCTCCGCACCGCCAGTACCACGGCCCGGCGGGCCTACGGCCGATGCCGCCGCAGGCGCCACACCCCAAGTGAGGAAAGAAGGCTCCACTGCGCCCTTCAGGGCGCGAGGCAGGCCCTGAAGGTCGCAATAGGACGGGCCAAGGACTCTGCGAAAGAGAAGTTCTTGGCCACCCTGGACGCTGACCCATGGGGGAGACCGTACAAAGTTGTGCCCAACAAAATGTACGGCGCATCTCCCATGGACTCACTGGAGCTGGATCTCCTCAACCGGGTGGTGGAGGGCCTTTTCCCCGAACCGCAGCCCTTCACCCCACCGGCCATGGTGCCCCCCAGAGCAGACGGGGGGCAGACTGAGGAACCCCCCCGGAAATGACCGAGGGGGAGTTGGAGTGGGCGGTGGGACGGCTGCGGGGGCAGAAGAAGGCTCCTGGCCCGGACGGGGTACCGGGACGAGTCCTTCGCATTGCCCTGAAGCATCTCGGGACCCGCCTCAAGCATCTCATGGATGACTGCTTGAGGACGGGGTTGTTCCCGAGATGCTGGAAGGAGAGAAGGCTCGTCCTAGTGCCCAAGCCGGGCCGACCTGCGGACTCCTTCCCCTCAGGGTTCAGGCACCTCGTCCTGCTGGACGAGGTGGCGAAGATCCTGGAGCGAATCATCGCCTCCAGGATCAACGAAAACCTGAGGGGGACAGGCCCCGATGTGTCGCAGTGGCAGTACGGGTTCAGGGCTGGACTCTCCACCCTGGACGCCCTGGAGTCGCTGCAACACATCGTGGAGGAGGGTAACGGCGAGGGGGAAGGCGTGGTGGCTGTGTCGTTGGACATAGCCAACGCCTTCGGCACTCTCCCCTTCGCCGTTATCAGGGAGGCGCTGAGGTACCATAATATCCCCAGGTACCTCAGCCGTCTGGTGGAGCACTGCCTGGAGGACAGGGTGGTGCTCTACCAGACGAGGGAAGGGAGGCGCGCCGAGCGCCCAATGAGGTGCAGAGTACCCCAGGAGTCCGTATTAGGACCACTACTGTGGAACCTGGGGTACGATTGGATGCTGAGGGGCGCGCTGCTCCCCCGGACGGCGATCATCGCGTACGCCGATGACACGCTGGTGGCCGTCCGGGGGACCACCTTCCAGGAGGCGGCCCGAAGAGCCTCAGTAGCGGCGGACATGGTGGTCCGCCGAATACAACTGCTGGGGCTCGAGGTCGCCGTGCCGAAGACGGATGTGGCCGTCTTCGGCGGGAGGGGTAGAGGTTGGGCGGTGCCGGCAGGCGCCCACATCTCCATCGCAGGAGATCGGTCCCGGTCAAGTCACAGATGAAATATCTGGGACTTGTCCTGGACCGGCGATGGAACTTCGGGGAGCATTTCCGGCAACTTGCTCCCCGAATAGTGGGCGCCGCATCGGCGTTGGGCAGGCTCCTGCCCAACCTCGGGAGGCCGGGAGCCCCATGCAGAAGGCTATACGCCGGGGTGACCCGGAGTATGACCTTGTACGGGGCTCCCATTTGGAGTGGGGCCTTATCAGCGGCGACGAAGTCGCTGCTGAGGAGGCCCCAGAGGGTGGTCGCCCTGCGAATGTGCAGGGCGTACATGACGGTGGCCTGCGCTGCCGCATGCGTCCTCGCCGGTACTCCGCCGTGGGACCTCGAAGCCGAGGTCCCACGGCGCATCCCGCACCTACCGGCGGGGAATGAGGGACCGAGGCAAGCGACCTGCTCCCCAAGAGGTGGAGCGGGAGCGCCGCCTCGCGGCGCAGCGCATGCGGGACCGGTGGAAAGAGGGCTTGGCGGATCCCCCCTATGGCGCTCGTACCATAGAGGCGATCTGCCCTGTCCTAGTAGAGTGTCCGGTCTCACGGGCCACTGTCGTACCACCTTGTGCAGGTGCTGACCGGGCACGGCTGCTTCGGTCACTACCTGCACAAGGTGGCGAGGAGGGAATCGTCCCCGTCGTGCCACGAGTGCGGCGCTGCGGATGACACCGCGCAGCACACCCTAGAGGTGTGTAGCCGGTGGGATGAGCAGCGCCGCACTCTGACGGGGACTATAGGGCAGGACCTCTCGTTGCCGAGCGTGGTTGCCGCCATGCTCGATAGCGAGGAGTCCTGGGAGGCGGTGGCTTCCTTTTGCGCAGAGGTTATGTCGCAAAAGGAGGCCGCGGAGCGGGTGCGCGAGGACGCGGCGGACGCGCACCCGCTCCGGCGCAGACGTACGGGGAGAAGGCGAAGGCAGTTCGCTGCTCGCCTGATCCCCTAGTGAGACCAGCGGGCTCTGGACAGGGACTCCAGAACCTGCATTGCACGGCCTCACTCGTCTGGGGGGCGGGTCGGAGGACAACCGACTCGTCCCTCCGTTGGCGCGGGAGCCCTGGCGCAAGCTAGGGCGGCCGGGCGGCGTCGTGGTGAATGTTCACTGATCCCACGGCGCCGACTCAACCGGCGAGAGGGAAACCCGGGGGGGTTTTAGTGGGGTAGGCCTTCCAGTGTGGAGGGAGAGTCCCCACATAACTCCTGAGTCTCCCTGGGCTCAGGGGTATCCATAAAGATTTCCCCCCCGTCAAAAAAAAAGAAAAAAAAAGGCATTTCATGTTTAACAACAGCAGTTAAATTAAAAATAATAATATAATAAAGAATAAAACCAAAATGAATATATTTCAATAGTTTAAAACACTGTCCCTGTGTTACTCTCTAGACTAGTTTAGGGCCGCCTCTGTATACTCATGAGCAGATAATCCACTATTTCGCCGTGGTGCAGCAGGCAAGCGGCCGACTGAAGTCGCTTGGAGCCAGCGGTCCCCGGTTCGAATCTCTGCTCCAAAGGTGTGTATATCTCCAGTATTTATTAATTTATTGTACCAAACTCACCGATATGCCCCTGGATGTCACCCTTGGATGGAGCACACTCAGCAACCAACAACCATAAAGCCGTCCGAGAAATCCGCTAGGTGGCGCACCAAGGTAGGCAAAAACGTGTTGTAGAATCAGGCCCGGATGTGACGACGATGATGCATGAGCGGAGCAAAGGAGAGGCCCGACACAAACCAATATGGCCGCGACGTCTTATGAGAGATAGCACAAGGTAGTACGAGAGAGGCCGATTACTCGAGATTACTAGCAAACAAGAAAAAACTGAGAATTTGTAAAATTTAATTCAAATACAATATACACACGTCCGTTCACGTCAACAGTCCAAAGCGAAAAAAAAAAGAAAAAAGAAAATATATATATATTATATATAATATATATATATATAATATATATAGGTGCTCTCAACATGAATAGGTAGCATTTTTATATTTTTCTTCTTGTGGGTACTATTTAGTCGTAGCGTAATGTAGTAACCGTTTATTTTGTACATATTTTTAAAGTTTTTGCAAAACAACCACTTACTTTTTCTGTTTTGACAAATAGTACCTAGACTTTTTTTTATTTTATTTAATAGTTTATTGTACAGGAAAAATATAACAAGTCACAAAGAATATAAGTGAAATTAAAAACAAAAGGTTCTGCTTATTTCTAATAGAAATTTCTTCCTGCAGACCTAAATACAGGACACTATAACTAAAAGAACGGGCATATGTGCACAACAAAACAAGGAAAAAAAAATATATAAATAATATAAAAATATTAAATTGTTATAAATTATATAAATACTTAGATGAATACATATTTTATAATATAATACTTAAAATATGGATGGAATAGTAGATAAATAATGCTCTTTAACTCTCACTTTA
>NW_020654725.1:0-14318 GCF_003589595.1 Hyposmocoma kahamanoa
AAAACCACATGGTATTAAAATATTTCATGTAAAGTTATTCCAGTTTTTTAAACTGGTCAGGCAGCTGTGGAATGCAAGTTCTGTAAAAATGCAGCCTCCTGTGACCACAATTATATGTATGTATATGTAGGTACGCATGCTCCATCGTCGACTTCATCCTAACTTTCCATCAGGTCAAATGGAAGTCAAGTGCGCACTTAATTTTATTAAAAAAAAAATTCAAAAAACTACTTACAGTAAGGCCAATTTACCGCGGAATGGAATGGAACCAAATTTTTGTAACGAAGTAGTACGTAGCAAAATAACCTTTGTCAATTGTATACCGTACGAACTAGCTACGATATTAAGTTGCGGGAATTTCTTAGACTATGCCAGAATTCTCGATTTATATTCTCGTTAGGTACCAGAGGGCGCGGCCTAACTGAGTGACTTAAAAGTAAGATTTTATTTATCATTTCCTCTATATTAAGTATACTTAGTATTTATACTACTTCCTTCGTTTAGTTTTTAATCTGTACCAACTCTGAAATACCAATAGATGGTGTGGTCAAAGAATCAAAATGCATGTATTTTGTTGACTTATTTTCATGATACCGTGCCCCTGGTGGAAAGCTACACGTCTGTCCGCAGTGCCACTCAGAGCTTTATCGCAAATATCTGAGGAGCGCCCGTTACCCCGAGACATAAGGTAGCAAGTCTCATAGCCTGTAATTTCACTACAACCCTTACCCTTCAAAACCGGAACGCAGTAATGTTCACTACTGCTTGGCGGCAAAAATAGGTAAGGTGTCAGTACTTCCCTACGAACTCTTTCACAAGGAGTTCTACTCCTACTGACTAATATGTATTCCATACGAAATACCTATGTATGTTTTTGTAATATTCATCTACGAGAGAGAGAAGAGCCTTGAGTAAGCACTTTCATATCATTAAAAAGTAACTATTGATTCTTTAGTACTACTAGTTTTCTTACACATCGTTTGTTTCTTCTTCGTGAGCCCTTCTTGGCTATGAACTAGCCTAACCTACTTTAAAAATGTATTGGGTATTATGAATAGAACAATTAGATATGTCAACAGATATTTTTCAAGATTATCGAAACCCCCAACTACGGCTCTGAAATGTCTAAAGAAGCTTTATGTTAATACAAAAAGCGTTCCCCGATAATTTCTGATGAAAACATTTTCCTTTTTGAATGTTTCACTGAGATGAAGAAGTTGCTGTGTAACCGTAGAATTACCTCGCTTTTCGAGAAGGGCACCCGGTTATGTAAGCAAATTAATAAATTCTTTCTGGGAATTTCATTTTCATTGGACAAAAGTCAAAACAAAGAAGAAATTACAGTAAAATACCTAACTTCTAGTAACTATCTGAAACGACTTAAAAGAAACACAGGAGTATTAACGACTTGCCGGCAAACTATAAATTTTTATTATTTTTTAATACAGTTGCTCAAAACGTGGTATTTCTCGCACTACAAATCGTGCCGAAAGTTGGAATTTTCGCACTAGTGCTTTTTACTTTTCCATTTTTTTTAAATTTACTGTTGTTTCAAATCTTAAGCACAGAACTAAAGAAGTTGTATATTTATTTAATATTTATGTGCTTTGTGACGTAAGTCATTCGTCATTAAAACTTATATTATTTACAAATACTATATAATGAACGTATCGAGTGGAGGTCTCTGCCTACCCCTGAATGGGTGACAGGCGAGATTTTTATGTATACATTTGTTTTATGTATTACAGATTTATTGTATATATGTATCTCACTACCGTGCACGGGTTCCTAAAGAAGTTTAAACATAATAAGAAAAGTGGTTACAGACCGATATTACAGAAAATAAACAAAAACAGCACATTAGAACTATATTTCCATAGACTTTTAAATAATGGTTGCAGTGGTTGTATTTCATTATTTTAATTTACTAGCAGAAAATGAGTTTTTTTTAAATACTGTTTTATTTTACTTTCAATGTAGTTTTTTCGCAAATGTATTAAAAAACGTCGTTTGATACACGTGCGAATTTGTCATTTTCACTTGTCTCGCGTCTTGACCCTCGCCTCTGGCTCGGGCCAAGAAGCTTCGAGCCTCGTGAATAATGACTAACTTTCCGCACTTATATCAAAAATAACTATTTCCGAGTAGAAGCCCAGTTTGTTGATGAAGTAGTTACTTAAACAATGCTACACGTACACAAATACACTTTACGCCCTTTTTCCTACCTAGTGCCACATACATCAGCTAAGTGAGAAACCACACAATGCGCTACGTTGGTGGTGCGACGCCTCAACGGTGACGCTGTGATGTAATGATTGTAACTACATAATTATGAATTAGAACTACATGCCAAATGGCGCGTAGAAACGGCGCGCGACAACGGAACGCGTATACGCATCGAATCGTGACACCGCGTCACATTGCTCATGCGGCACTCGCTTGAAATTATAGCGTTGCAACGACGCAACATACCGGCAGCACCCGTGTGGGCATCGCTTTAATTAATTAAAAATAAAAAGAAGTGAAGTTTGATACACTTACCCTTTTTTTGACCCGGGGGAATCCGCTTAAGTGGGACTGGGCTAAACCCTGAGCACCGGGAGCAGTCCGACCGCACCAAACCCGCGGAGATGGAGGTACGTGTACGGTATTGCTCGTCCACGCCTCCCCGGGAAGGGAGATACATCGATCCCCCGACTCCAAATGCTCGCCGAACACAGACGAGCCTTTCGATCTTGGGCACCTCCATGCTTGGGCAACTCACCCGAGTCCGCTACTCAGGGGCCATACGGGCCAGGGCAACATGCTCTTAACTGTAAAGTTCTGTGGATGCTTCCCCAGCCCCCCGGAGCGTCCACCGCAAGGACATGTCGCCCAAATTCGGCTGCCGAGCACAGGACCAGCGGCAGCGACACACGTCTCTCCCCCGCGGCCTCATCGCCACTGCATCATCACTTTGATCGATGTAGGCCCGCCAGATTGCACAAGAGGCAACGACACACAGACACGTGTCTTACCCCGCGACCCTCCCCCGCGGTGGAGGCCCGACGCGGACCCCGCGCAGAACGCCCTCTTTTCGGGCTAGTTTCATCAGCTGGCCCGTGGGTTCCTCTTGGCTTCACCGTATGATCAAATCTACCGCAGCTACTGAGCCTTCCGCCACGACATGGCGGGAACCCATTCGGGTGGTGATACACTTGCCCTTTCTTTGACCCGGGGGAATCTGATTCCAGATACCCGGCCCTGCGGGGGCAGAGACGGAGTCATGTGGGACTGGGCTGAACCCTGAAAGGGAGCAGCCCGACCACACCAAACCCCCAGAGTGTTCCTCCTCTCCGCTGTAGGTGGAGGTACGGGTACGCTATTGCTCGTCCGCGCCTCCACCAGCGACTGACCGCGCCCAGCGCTCAGTAAATGGTCTACTTACTACAAAAACACTCCCCAGATTCCAACACACTTAATTAAATATTTTAGCTCTTTTGATGTCCCTTGACACGCTTAAAGTAATTACTGTACAAAGAGACACTTAACAAAGTTTCAGAACTAACGCATAAGAACCCGTCATAATAACTTTCTGTCAATCTCTAGAGCTCTCTGAGGAGTGGTTCTATTTAAGCGAGAAAACATAAAACAAAGAACTCTGTAAGATTAATTATGCTTTGTATGTTATTATGGTGGACCCTATAAAGTTTTACGCTTTGTCGTCCGGTCGACTTATGAAGTTTGCTCGGCTCGCTGCTTACCCAGTGTTCTGTGCATAAAAAGATATTTTTACGAGTATTCAGAAGCAAACTTTGTAAAAGCATAAAATCGTAAAATATCTGACGAAAGAGAATTTTCGAAGCACACTTCTTTGTTCCAGATTCATTTTCATAATACTTTGGAACCACTCAGTAGAGATAAAAAAACATGTTTTCTCGACTTGACTACGAAATTACGGAAAAAAGATTTGAAAAGAAATAGTTATTTCTAATATTAAGTTTATTGAATATCACATCGTTTTACAACCATGATATTCAATTCTTTTTTGTGAAATTACTTCACTAGTTTGTTATAATTATTAATAAAAAGATCGAACACTAAGAAAAATTCTTCGAGTCGGCTGGATTCGAGCCAACGCCTTCAGCAAACTACTCCTTACGCTCTCCCATCTGAGCTTCGGAATGAACCAGCAAATGTTTGTATGTGCTTGTTGCAGATCTTTGTTTCTGGTTTTTAATACTATATTTAACTTATAGCTGTAAACCTTCCTAAAATAATTAAATTACTTTTTTGCTGTAGCGCCATCTGTGAGAAATCTATGAAAGGAGATATTTCTTTTTGTTCCTTTGCTCATACTCAGGTAAGTAATCAAGTTTATGTAGGTACTGTAATGTGGGATAATTTAGAATTTTTGGGGTCAATTGGAATTACATTCTCAGAAGATTAATCTTTTTTTAACTGGTTAAAGCAAAACGTTCACTTTAATCTCTTTCTTTTATTTTTTTAATTTATCATATAAATTGAATGCGAGTGCAGTTTTGAAGGACATCTAAGGGAGTGACCACCCTTATTAACGCTAAATTGAGCTGGTCAGAAAAAGCTTTGTGTTCATGCAATAAGAGCGAAAAGGATGTTGCGTGTTCCGCTTCCTCTCGGACCGTTGATTTTATGACCGTTTCATGCTCTTCTTTCTTAATAAGTTTGGTGGTTGTTTAGGGGAAATCAAATCAAATTAAAATAACCTTTATTTCATAGGTAAGCATTATTATACTTGAAATCGTCACATTGGTTAAACTCTATCGCTCATTCGTAAGGCAGATTCCCCTGACAAGAATGAGCAAAGGGGTTGCTCTTTGTAAATAACATTTGTACTACACATTCAACATTTACAATACATGTATATATATTTTTTGTTTTGAAACATCAGAAATCGAGACTACATATCTCCATGAGCTAAACGGTTTACTACCACGGATTTTTGGCATCCAAGTATGCAAAAGTTGTGTACCTTAAGTACAAAGTTTTTGTTTCACTATAATTTGAAATCTCCTGAAAGGCAAATTTTCTATATCAACCGGAATTTTGTTACACTGGTAAAGCTACAGGCACTTGGTACAACTTTAACGTCTCAGGGTGCAGCACCATTGCGCCTCAGTTATTTGCGAGTTCTGAGTGACACTTCAAATGTGAGGCTGCTAACAGACAGACTGCATGTTACAGTTGATGCCTGGAGTCGTAATCAACTTCACGCAGCGGAGACCTCGACTGCACGCAGTTAATGCGTGAAATCGTAATCAACTTCACGCAGCTGAGACCTCGAATGCATGCAGTTAATGCGTGAAGTCGTTATCAACTTCATGCAGTCGTGGTTGTGGCTGCATGAACTTGATTACGACTTCACGCGTTAACTGCAAACATGCAGTCAATCTATTAGCAGCCTCGTGGGTACGGGTGTTGCTTATCACCAACACGAGCGCACGACTTGTTCATCACTTGATATCACAAAAAAAAAGAAATGGCGAATATTTTAATGCCCCTGTTGCAAACAATTTCTTTTGAATAGTGTAGTCTGTGAACAATATAATCTAGCACCACTCTATCTGATTTTCTCGTATGTCAAGGATTTATTGCAATTGCACTCCTAAATACATCTGAGCTTTGTTCCGCAAAATTGGTTCTCTCTAAAATATACAAATTTGATACAGTTAATATTCACAGCTTGGGAATAGAATGCTGCCGCTAATCAAGAGACTTATAACACATATTGCTCGAACACATTTCCTTTAAGCTACACAGATGCCATAAATTTTTGTTCTTTTCTCTGTACGGAAATTGAAAACAATAAATATCTATGGAAATGGATAACGAAATATATACCAAAATCTGAAAGACAACATTCCCAAATAATCAATCATGACAAGCTGTTTATTCACTATAAGTGTAAGAGCGTTTTAAGCAGCGATGCAATCGCCTATAAATCGCAAGTGTAGCGATGCAATCGCAGAGTTCACCACTCTTAGACTATTTTTTTCTATCCTCTAAGGGATCAGTATAGACAGGTCATGTCAAACCTAGTTTTACTAAGGATATTAATGGCGCCGTGTCAGCTTATACTGGAATTAATGACCGAACCGAGTGGCCGTGTGTAATTACTTACTTGAGGACCTTTAAAATACTAAAAAAGTGACATTTTAGAAGTTTTAGGTATCTTCCTTTCACAGAAGAAAACCTTTAAGAAGCAATTATTATTGCGTCATTTTTATTTATTTATAAGAAATCTCTTGCGGACTTACAGGTTGACCAATACGCCCAGCAATATATTCGATATGACAATATTGGTTATAGTAAAAAGCACAAAATAATAGTAAAAACGAAATATGAGTTGCGACCGCCTATCCGCGAACACACCACCTACGTGATCAAGTGCAAAGACTTATTTCAATAAGACGATTGCCTTGGTGGTCGGCAGTGGCGTATCGTGGGGGGTGCAGAAGGGGATGGCCCCGGGCGGCACAGTAATGGGGGCGGCGTCGAGCGCGGTCGAACCTAAGTAGTCACAATGATTTTTATTACTTAAAATTAGCAAATAAATTCCACTATTTGAGAAAGTGATATCCTGTACAACACAAAGATGGCGACGTCAGGCGAACATAAAAACACAGTCGAGGCAAGCCCGAACGAACTATTTTTGTAATCTTGAAAATTGAATTTAAGGGCTGTTTACACACGACGACTTTTAGCAGCGATGCAAACGCGATGCAGTCGATAATCGTCAAACTTTAAACACGCGAGCGATTTCAAGCAGCGATGCAAACGCGATTCAAGCGCGCGACTGCATCAATACAAACGCGCGATTGCATTGTAACATTTGGGATTTATAGGCGATTGCACTCTACGGTTGCCCCCAGGCGGCAGAATCAACGCTACGCTACTGGTGGTCGGTGCATTGACACCCTGTAGAGTGCGCGTTTTATTGCATGGCAAAAAGGTTGCATACGAAAGGATTATCTATACCATGTCGTAAGTGCAGACAGTAGTGTGGACGAGTAAGCCGCATAATCTTCCGCCTCAGTTCAGTGGACTCCAGATCAACCACCCCAGAAACAAACAGCAAGGGAAAAAAATAGGCAATACCTAACCGTAACACCTTTTAAAAAGGTACCGAGTAAACTTGCGTTGTATTCCTTCAATCATTAAGAGTCAATTCAAATGGCTTTGGTTTCAAAGGGTTGTAACCCTAACTAGCCGTGAACAGGTTCACGGCAATGAAATGGGAAACTTCCGGTCCACAAAATTTATTAAAGAAGTAAAGTTTAAAGAAAGGCTGTAACAATATAAAGGTAAATGTAAAAAAAACAGGTTTATCAGTACAAAACACTCCCTACACTTTATTATTAAGGCACTTACCCCTAAATGGGCCGAGAAACTGAATTACAGAAATAGACACAGAAATAGATACATGAAGTAGATGAATAATGTAGACTTATAAATTGTTACACATGATTAGCTTATTAACAGCTCCGACTCCTGTAGCGGTTGAGCTGGGAGTGACCGTGGTACGAAAACAAAATGAAAAAGTGAAGGAAGATGGAAAAATTCAAATTTAAAATTTAAATACATGTAAAATAAAAAACTGATAGGGTACAAGCGGAGAGAGGCGATACAAAGATGAGGTGTAAGGAGGTCACACCGTCTCAGGTTGGTTCCGCTTAACAGTGGAAGTGTTGAACCAATCACTTTGGAAAAATATACCTATAGTAAAATTGAGGATAACGCTGATTACTATACCGTGTGAAAACACGATAGAAAAAAAAACAAACTTACCTCGAAATTTTGCAAGAAAACCGCTGTATTCAATAAGTACTTTACATACACCAATGATTTCTTTTTAATATCACACAATATCAATATAGTAGCACACGTATAACGATATACAATTTTCAAATGGCTTTAAAATTCGTTTGTAAAAAAAAATTATTCTGAAATAAAGCCAGTGTCCCTGCTGCTCAACTCAAGCAAAATGAACCGTATTATTACGGGAAAAAATTAGAATTTGAGCTGTCGTAGTATCGACTCTTAGAGCGTATGTAACCTCTGTTGATTCCACGTGTACGCGTTGTACAGCAACGTAACAACATTGGAGTCATAGAATTGAGAGGCTGTCCTTAGCATAAATCCCAGTCCCTTGTTAGCGAATTTGCAGATTAACAAGGTCACGCATCGTCAATCGGGTATCCAATGTTAGCCCTAGGTTTTTGCTTTCACTACATTATTTATACGTAATATAAAATAAGCTATGATTCGTCAAATTTCGCCGATTTAAAAATAGCTCAGAATACAATTGATTGTCCTAAACTACTGTACAAACTCAACTTTTTGACTTCAAGTGTAATTTTAAGGCTAACAAAATATTTGACACACCTGTAGTCTCAACCAATTAGAGAAAGAATTCGTTTCTGCTGTGAGCTTGCAACAATATCAATAACCTGGTCCATAGAGTGGATGTTGATGTCTTTAACACTGGAGTTGCCGCAGCGAGAGGGTTATTCAGCATTTTTTTGTTTATTTCTTAATAATATAGTAATATACATTATATTTTTCTATAATTATCTATAATTTGTGATTGCAAAATTCTCATAATTTCTTCGATCTCTGTTTTCTCTCTCTAGCGTGCTTACATGTTTATGTTATATTATATCTAAAATAGTAGACTAAATTGACCTAATTCACTGTTTATTTTAGTTATATTTGTATATAGTTATAGTTTACCATGAATAAATAAAATATAATAAAAATAAAAATATATAGCACTCAGTGCTATTAGCATAGCTGTTAAAACATTTGTAGGTTCGAAGTCGCGATATTGATGGTGATGTTTGTTTGAAAAATAAGACCCAAAAAAGTTACAAAGGTGTGCATGAGTACCTACTAGATGTAAGTAAAGATGCAACTTAGTAGCAGTAGCACTCCTTGTGAAAGAGTTCGAAGGAAGTAATGCCACCTTTCCTATTTCTTGGAAACAGAAGCAGTAATGTGACCATTAGGTGCCGTGTTCCATTTTTAAAGGGTAAGGAAGCTGGTGAAATTGCAGGCACATGGGACTTGTCAACTTATGTCTCAGGGTATCGGGCGCAGTGGCGGTGCCCCTCAAATCTTTGTGATTTAAAGCACTGAGTGGTTATGCAACTGTTATGGACAGGCGTGTCGCTTACCATCAGGTGTCCGACTTGTTCGTCCCGTCAATTGTTATTATAAAAGAAGAGTAAAAGTCTACGAACGATTAAAAAGTTTTTGTTTCAATAATCACTTATCCCCTCTAAATTGAGAATATGACAGAAAATAATTATATTGAAATCCAAAAATCCCCAATGCGGTAAAATTGGAACGCTGTGTTTGAGAATAAAATCCACTGAGATAGCTTTCTGCAGAGATCACCTTACCGTATAAACTCGAATTCTATCCATCCATTAAAAACATTGGATATATTTTTAGCATTATGTTTATTCGCAATGACTTTCGTAAGATCGTCACTGATATACCGAAAAATGTTTTAAATATGTCCTCTTTGCGATCCACAATTTGTAAAATGTTCTTATTACATAAATAAAACCTTTGTATACAATAAACGTTCTGAGACGGCTATGGTAATTTCTATAAACTTAACTCTCGAGAACACTCTTGGGCCAAAATTGTTAAGCCTAACCATGGTAATTAGCAACACACCCACGGCACTTACAATCGCATATTTCCAACGAAAAACAATATCGGATAAACCCCACAAGTATTAGATTCGCCCATCCATAATATAAATCGCCGGGGAGTAATTAGAAGATGGAGCGGCGAACAGAGGCCTGCATGCTTCTTGCTCTAAGACACGTTAATGGACATTGGGCTTAAGCACAAGCATTTAGTAAATTAATCGCGCATATTTTTAAACATGAGACACCTACTTATCGCTTAAATATTATTTATTACAAATGCATCGTTAAACAAAAGCTGAAAATTGATTAATGAGAACAAATCGGCAAGTTTAAACGTCAATTGTGCGATCGGATGCAATAACATAGATTCCTATGTAACACACGATATTTTTCAATATCTACTCTAATTTCGGCGACAAAAGAATAATGCACGATTCAATGTAACGAAATAGAATAGTGAATGTGGGTCAATCAACTTTTAAAAGTCCTGTTAATTAAATTTTTAATTTGATTGAAGATTTTAATACACCTAATTATTTTATACGCTAGATAATTGATTATTTTATAGGAATCAGGGATTAGCAGCACACTCCATAGTATATCCTGTAAAATACCTATAAGCAGGAAACTTTACGGCGGTGTTCAAGGCTCTGCAGCTTCGCCTCTACTAATTCCGAGTCACCTATAAGCCTCTTGACACGCTTGTCAATTGAATCCAAGGTGGCCAGTTGATATGTAGCAAAGCCATCCCAAAGGTGGCAACAGTACTCCATACACGACCGGACTTGTGCTTGATACAGCTAAAGCAACTGTCCCGATGTGAGGTAACGCCACACCCTGGAAAGGATGCCAAGCTTCCTGGCTGCATATTTGGCCATAGATTCAATGTATCTGCCGAAATTCAGATTGGACAACAGGTCCATTCCAAGTAGCTGGAGTATGGATACATCACGAAAAGTCGGAGTCATCTCAAAGGGACTCCGTTTTGTCGAGAATAGACACGCCTGCATTTTGGTAGCATTAAAATTGACAAGATTGGCTTTCCTCTCTGCGGACCCTTGCATTGGTCAAGTGCCTTTCTACAACTGTGCTGTCACACAAATGCTCGATCTTTTTATCAATAATAATAACAAATTATCAAGGTATTTTCACCAAAAATGTATGAATCATAGTACCCACTTAAAAAAAATCATTAAAATTCATTTAAATAAATATAAATAATATTGTTAAAATACTGTGAAATTAAACACAATTTTCATAATAACTTATATTTTTAATGATTCATTGCTTAGTTTTCTTTACCTTATTAAAACTTTTTACATAATTTATTTTTTAATTTTTTTTCCAAAATTCACCATTAAATTGTCGTTTATAAATATTTAAGTACTGTACAAAAACATACTTCACTTAGAGCGGAAAGAAAATTCCTTAATAGAGCGAAAATGTTACCTTTCGCACGCTTCACCACTTCAAAAATTGCGATATTATTATGGCGAGTTACTGTATTGAAAAAAAAAAACATTAGGTATTATAAAATGTGACAAAATACATCTCCGCTATATTAGATCTAACCAACTCAAAACTTGGCTCAAGGTACCTTGAACACTTTTAGACTTTTTAGCATTTTACAAAAATTCACAAAATCATTTACCTACCTTGTCGTGAATTTTTGCACGAATAAACGACCATTCATCATTCAGCCATACGACGCCCACTGCTGGGCATAGGCCTCCCCCAACGATCTCCACGACGATCGGTCCTGCGCTGCCCGCATCCATCGGCTTCCCGCGACCTCCACCAGATCGTCGGTCCACCTGGTGGGGGGCCTACCCACTGAGCGTCGTCCGGTGCGCGGTCGCCATTGAAGAACCTTTCCGCCCCAACGGCCATCGGTTCTCCTAGCTATGTGCCCCGCCCACTGCCACTTCAGCTGAGCAATTCTTCGAGCTATGTCGGTTACCTTAGTTCTCCTACGGATTTCCTCATTTCTGATTCTATCACGCAGGGAAATACCGAGCATCGCTCTCTCCATTGCCCGCTGAGTGACCTTGAGCCTTCTTATGAGGCCTATAGTGAGGGACCACGTTTCTGATCCATATGTGATCACTGGCAACACACACTGGTCAAAGACTTTCGTCTTGAGACATTGAGGTAATTTGGACGCAAAGATTTTTTGGAGTTTCCCGAACGCTGCCCATCCGAGCTGGATTCGACGAGAGATCTCTTTCTCAAAGTTGGACTTACCTAACTGGACTGTCTGCCCCAGGTATACGTAATGGTCAACAACTTCGAGTGTAATGCTCCCAATTTTTACTGGAGCGGGTACAACATGGACATTCGACATGATCTTCGTCTTGTCCATGTTCATCTTAAGACCCACTCTTTGGGAAACACTACTGAGATCTTCGAGCATTGTGTTCAGGTCTCCCAAGGTCTCAGCCATAAGAACTATATCATCGGCAAATCGTAGGTGTGTTAGGTACTCGCCATTGATGTTGATGCCAAGTCCTTTCCAGTCCAGAAGCTTGAAAATATCCTCCAACGCAGCAGTGAACATCTTTGGAGATATCACATCTCCCTGTCTCACGCCTCGTTGCAGTTGGATAGGATTAGAGCTCTGATCCTGTAATCGGACTGACATAGTGGCATTTTTGTATAAGTACCTTAACACCTCTATATACCTATAGTCTATTTGGCACCTTTGGAGAGACTGCAGCACCGCCCAGGTCTCGATCGAATCAAAGGCCTTCTCATAGTCCACAAACGCTAAGCAAAGTGGCCGGTTATACTCCTCGGTCTTCTGTATAACCTGCCGCAGCGTATGGATGTGGTCTATGGTACTAAAACCCTTTCGGAAACCGGCTTGTTCGGGAGGTTGGAAGTCGTCAAACCTGCGAGCGAGACGATTCGTGATAACTCTCGAAAACATCTTATAGATATGGCTCAGAAGCGAGATTGGCCGATAGTTCTTCAAGAGTGTTTTATCACCCTTTTTGAAGAACAGAACGACCTCGCCTCTGCCCCATGCCTTCGGCGTTTGACCTTCGACGATGACAGAATTGAAAAGCTTCTGGAGGACTTTAAGTATCGGCTTGCCACCCGCTCTCAGAAGTTCTGTAGTGATTCCATCATCGCCCGCCGCTTTGTTGTTCTTGAGTTGTTTGAGAGCCACACTAATCTCATACAGGCTGACGTCCGGGATATCTTCGGTATAATGTCGGGTAAGCTTGGCTCTGGGGTCTCTAACCTCGCTTTCAACAGGTGCTTTCGTGGAGTATAGCTGTCGATAGAAACTCTCTATCTCCCACAGGATTTCAGGCTTAGATGAAATGATGCTACCGTCATCAGTCTTTAGCTTCGTCAGTTGGCTTTGCCCAATAGACAGATCTCTCGCGAATACCTTGGAGCCTTTGTTCCGCTCAATGGCCTCTTTAATACGCTCTGTATTAAATTGGCGTATGTCGCTAGTCAAAGACTTCGATATCTGCCTATTTAGCCGCCTGTAGTGACTTGCATCCTCTGAGTTCTGTAGCCTCATTTCATTTCTATATTCCATGAGTTGAAGTGTTTTGTCGGAGAGTTTCTTTGTTCTGGTACGGTGGGTTTTGAAAAACTTGGACCCAACCGTACGGACAGTGTCCACCACCATGTTGTTTAGATCGTCCACATCTATGCAGTTTTCGAGGGCTTCGAAGCGGTTTTGAAGTTCGAGCTGAAAGCTCTCGGGGTTTTGGAGTTGTGCAGGTATTGGTCGGAGCGTAGACTCTATCAGTCGAGTTCTTTCCAGCCGGATATTGATATTCAATGTGCCTCGTACCAACCGGTGATCACTTCCTGTTTTAACGGTGTTGATCACAGAGACATCATTGAATATATGCTTTTTCGTCGACATGATAAAGTCAATCTCATTTTTTATTTTGCCGTCCGGACTCATCCAGGTCCACTTACGAGTTGGAGATTTCCTGAAAAAGGTGTTCATCATATAGAGGTTCTCCTTTTCCATGAAATCAACCAACATCCGGCCTCTGGCGTTCCGCTGTCCAACTCCAAATTGCCCCACTCTCAGTTCATCACCGCAACGCTTTCCCAACTTTGCATTGAAGTCCCCCATAACAATCGTGTAGTGGGTTTTGTAGCTATGCATGGCTTTTGAGATCTCCTCATACATAGCCTCCACTTCGTCATCTGGGTGTGTCGAGGTCGGAGCATAAACCTGAATGACATTCAACGAATATCGTTTTGATATTCTGAGTATCAGGTATGCCACCCTGGTCGACACACTTCCGATGGAAATCACGTTGTTAACAAGGGACTTGTGGACAATAAACCCGACACCGCCAAGGGACTGTTGGTCGCCCTCCCGGTAGTACAGTAAGTTGCCGGAATTAAGGATTATCGAGTCCTCCCCCTCTCTTCGGACTTCAGATAGCCCAATGATATCCCAGCGTAACTTACTAATAGCTTCTTCCAATTCTGTGAGCTTTGCGTCGGTCCTCAATGTGCGCGTGTTGTAGGTTGCCAGGTCCAGTCGTCGTCGTTGATGGTAGCCGGGTCTCCCCCGGGGATTCTTCGCACCCCATGCCCTGTTTCCAAAGCCGCTACCGTGACTAGGAAGAGCAGGACTGCCGGGGACTA
>NW_020654726.1:0-15229 GCF_003589595.1 Hyposmocoma kahamanoa
AAAATAAAACAGAACTAAATTAAAACTAAAACAAACTAAATTAAAACAAACAGAAAATGAATAACAAAAAAGAAAAATAATAAAATTAATTAAAAATAAAATCTCGGCAATAAATAATTATGCGACCACAAAGCTGGTCAACACTATTGCTGTACTAAGTAGATGTTATGTGTGCGGCTGTGGCGTATGTAATAGGATCCACTCAGCTAATGTCATCGCCGGGACAAGGCTGTGACACTGATTTTCAGTGGACCCTAAAACCGAGTGAGTACCGGACGTGTGTGTCGCGTTTAAACTAAAATAAATTACGTATATATTTCTATAATGTAGTATGGTGAGTTCTCTTATATTTATAAAATACTTAAGGGCCTATACAACCTCAGCTCAAATTCTAATTTCGCCCCCACTTCACCGCGCCGCCTAACTCTTTATCTCGCTCGCACACTGTTGCTCGCGGTCACGCGGGCACACCACGAGTACGATGCAATTTTGGTAGACTAAACTACCTACTTTATTTATGGGACAAGTATTAAACTTCTAAAGTAATAAAATTATTAATAATAAGTCAATATTATCAAAATAACCTTTTATAATTAGGTATCACTTTCAATGTACTTACCTACTTTTTTATTATGGTAAAATCCTCCCACCCTGAGTGGAGCGGACGGAACTGTCAGACTCTTACTGACTAAAATCCACGGTGTACCCTCAATAGCCCTTTTGGACAGTACCACGACCCCGGCAAGAATTTCAATGTACCTACTAACAGTTGCTTATCAAGCTAAATTTTCCAGTATAAACTGACCCCTCATTGTACTGAAAGCCTATAAAATGCGAGATCAACTTATACTGGAAATTTGCTACAAAATAATAGACGAGCCAACGTTACGGTGAGGGTTCCGCACATTGCTTTTGTAGTACGTTTGAGTTTTATAATTTTCTCCTTGTATGTATTTTTGACAGCCGTTTTTGTATGCAGTAGGTCTAAATGTATCTGTATTATTATTATACCTATAAGATTTTTTTAAACCGATTCTGAGTCACTGCATAAATTCTACTGTTACAAAAAACTAATCAAGTGCGAGTCACCATTGCAGTCAGGGTTCTGTGGGTACATTGGCGTGGTAGTAAAACGCTTTGCCATTATACAAATTTCAAAATAAATCACCGAAATGTATGACTGCACATAACTTCCGAAGGACTGCAACATATTGGATATCGTTTTTTGTTTTATTCGGGATTCTCAAGGCATGGTTTGTATGACTATGAAATTAGATAGGTAAGTATGTAGATAAATAGGTTACGTAGCTATACAAATATGTGAAAAATATGATGCGTTTTCTTGTTATCTATTAGTAGGTAGGTACGTAAGTAGTATACTTAGGTAGGTATGTAGTTATGTACGTAGGTAGGTAGGCAAGGATGTAGGATAGGTAAGTATATAGGTAGGTAGGTAGGTAGGGTAGATATGGTTTTTACCATAAGTTATTACACATTGTCAAAATTACATAATATTTAATTCGCTTAAATCTCTTATTGGCATATTTCGAACATGTCTGGGATCGCATAGCTCAGGCAACATGCATGTCATATAAAACTGTACTAATTTTGGTTCCATTTGTTGCCAATATTGGTCATCTCTCTCTATAATTTCAACTTTAACGTCTTTGTCGCATCCAGACCATACTCCGAAAATACATTTTTGCCTACCAGTTATATGAAGTTGTCCCTGTACTTGTATGTACCAAGGATGTTTTTTATTTGTGACAAGTCCGTTTTTTGTTTTTTTCCAAAACTTCACTTTTTTCTTCTCTATAGATTCTTCCAAAGATGTTTTAAATGCTGTTATAGGACACTTGATTTCAATGATTGTGTCTTCTCCCACTATTCCATCTGGAGTTGCACCTAGAAAAGGCAAGTTTTTATCTATGAAGAGACCACAAGGCTCTATTTGAATGTTTAATTGTAATGCTATTTGCTCTGTTGCCGTTGCTTCATGTTCTATACCATGTTTCAGAGATGGGACATGACTTAGATTTTTTGGATATATAAGATTTTTTACTAAATTTTTCACACTTGAGTTTTGTCGCTTATTTACAATTTTGGAAAAATTTGATGCCGTTAGAAGTTTTCTTCTGAGCTCTAACCACTCACTTGACTCTCTTTGTAGAATTGTAGACTTTTCTACTTGTCTTCGATCTTCTTCTGAACTGGGCAAACTTTTCAAAAAATCCTCTTTGATGCGATTGTACTCCAGACTTGTCATGTCTGGCTTTTCACAGTTTTCACCATAATCTTTATCTTTGGTTTTTAAAAATAGTTTTCTACATTTTTTTTTACTATATGTCGATGCTCTTTGTCTTTGTTTTGAGCGCTTCTCCTCTAATTTCTTCACTAGCGACCTGGGACTTCTCCCCAAAATCGCTCTGTGTACAGTGGTAAGTGGGCGCTTTGTGTTAAATGATACCACGGCAGCGTTGCATCTTGCATCATAGCCCCGACGTAATGAAAAGTTAATGCGTTTCCCACCAACAAATTTAGCAATTATACTGTTGAAAGACTCTACTCTATTGCTGTCACTGTTGTGCATAAGACTTCGAGCCTTAGCTGCCACAGTGTTAACCACAAATTTAATTCTATGCCATATAGCACACGTCTTCAAAATTAAAGTTAAGTCTTCACTATTGTTTTGGCTAGTACAATAATAGGGTTGGCAGTTTTCGTGATTTCCGAATGCATGGTTGTATGAATTCAAGATGTCTGTAAATAGGTTACTTACTTTTATGTCAAAGGTGGCGTCTTTGGAAATATGTTCAGTTATGGATGAGCAAATGACTTTACGGATAGCTAGGATTCTTTGAGTAGTAATTTTTTTTCTTAAATTTGAAGGATATTTGGTTTCTGTAGTTATGTTCTTTAGCTTTTTACACATGTTTCTGAAAATGTGATTTTTGCATTCTATTTTTTCTACGGTGCAATTGGGATATGGACGTCCTTCCAAAATTTTTTTGTATGTGCTCGAGTCGCCGTCTGCCACCATACGTTCGTATATAAGGTTATGCATGGGAATGGACTGTTTAAACCCCTCTAACAATATCTCAGACTCCATACCGGTAGAAGGACCGCTATAATTTTTATAGCATACATGGTCGCCTGAACTGATACCTTTACTTTCAGCTCGGGCACATATGCCGCAGTATTTGTTCTTTACTCCGATGAACAAAACCTCACCGAACCTTTTGCCAATTATAGCGGCAGCTCCAGATAGGGCTGAAAAATTTGTGTTGAAAGAACGTTTACTCCAGACACCATCTGCAATCACATCTATGCAAGCAAGGCCATTTTTTACTCGCCCTTCTGCAATAGCCGCATCTCGTTCCCTTGCTGCAGCTGCCTCCATAGTAATTATAGCAGTTTTTCGCCAGTCATCATATATTTCATTTTGGACTTTAACATAGTGCTTTTGAGAGAAATATGGACAATCCATCGATGCACATAATTCACTAAATTGGGAATAGCCAATTCCAGAAGATATGATACCAGATGTTGCAGATTTGTTTAAATCTAGGTCTGATTTCGGCTCAGAATCAAGATAGAATATTAGATTACACATATTGCAAGCTAATTTATATTTGGAGAGCAGACCTTTTCTTTTTTCTGATATAATGTGAACGTTGCTCAATGTACATCCGAATGCCTGATTATGATTGGATATTTCTTGAAGTCGTCTATAAAAATATTCTACATCAATCATTCTCCGCCCTTCTACACAAAAACAGTTTTTATCTTCCACTGGGTTATTAAAACTCACTTCGCACCTGAAACCACCAGAATATTTTTTTTAGGAATTCTTGGTATACTGAATAACATACATGATACACATAAAAATTCTTATATAAAAAATCTAGCCCTTACCAATTAGTATCATCATCACATTCATCATCTGGTGTACCGTATTGCGGAAGATTATGTGAATATCTGAAAAGAAAAGTTTTTTTTAGTATAAGAATTAAGAAATTATAATCTTCACTTCCTAACTAATAATATAAATGTGCAATGTGAGTTTGTTTGTTTGTCACGTTAAAGTAACTGAACGGATTTGCATAAAATTTAGCACATGAAAAGACCATGGCCTGGAAACGGGTATAGGCTACTTTTTATCCTGGATCACAAAACACGTCACGAGCAAAGTCAAGCTAGTCACTAATAAAATCAAGAGTATTATTATTAAATAGCTTACGGATCCAATATTCTTTCGTCACTATATGTATTCAGTGAACAACTTGTGTCTTCAGGTGGTACTTGTGATCTGCAAGAAAACGCAACATTCATTATAAAAGTACTTACTCCTGAAAGCATAATTATATCAACATGAATAACAATACGGAACCCTAAAAAGTACAACAACATGAAAAGTGTGTGAACTCGCCAATCCGTTACGCGTTAGTACAAAACGGTAATGCCATGTAACAAAGCACAGAAAAAAATATCTTGATGAATACGTATGATACTTACAATTCAATATTTTGTAATGTATGAACATTTGTTTCGTCTGAATGTATCTCTACTTCTATCGGAAGTATTTGGGTCCTGTAACAATCACAAGATGCTGGTATAATAATACTGGCCGATATACCTTACATTATTTGTTTATCATTTCGCTAAGGAACCCTAAAATTGTGCAATAATAAAAGACGAAATCGTCCATAAAATCATAATTGCATAATCATATAGCTAAATAATTATTATTATTGTGTACGTACGTTTATTATAGAAATACTGGTGCGGGGGTACGCATGGCTACATATATGAAACTGTAATTTCCAGTATAAGCTGACCTCTCATTGTGCGGAATGCCTATACAATGCGAGATCAGCTTATACTGGAAATATATTGCTTTTATTATACCTTATTTTAAAGCTGTGACGTAGTAACTAATTACTAATCTGTGGCTGTGTGTTTCAATAACAGATAAGTTACGTGCATAAATATTTATAGGTAGCAGATACTCACGAATTTTCTGGAATATTCTCTTTATCAACATCATCTTCAGTAGTGTGTAATCGACGTCGTCTGGAAAGATCATCATATTTATTATTTAGCTAATCTACTATAGTACGCCCAGTAAGTTCATATTTTTTATGTATTTTACAACATGCATAGCTACCTAGCGCCGCACGTCCGATTGTGTGTGAAGCAAGCAATAGTTTGGTTTTTGCAGCTAGTGTAGGTACTGACCGTACATGCTACAATTCGGGGCCGGGTTCGATTACCGCACGGAACATTTATTATTATCTAATGGGCGTTATGGCCTACAAATAGTTGTGAAGACTTGAGTTTGTAATTGCACCGTCTTTTTCAGTAGCAATCGGAGAAATAAGTTTTGGAGTTATAAAAATATAAAAACTATATTTTGTTGCGTCAAAACAAAAACAAACCTATTTAGGTAATTAAATTTTTTTATAAACGTCACTATACATAGTATGTCACTTCACTAATACTGTAAATAGATACGTCGGTAGATACTTACTTCATTTCGATCATATGTTTGCCTGCTTCTTTACGCCAACCCCGTCGCTTCTTATTTTTATTACGGCTATTTCCCATTACGCAAACACTAAAAACTCACGCAATTCAATATTGTTAGTTTACGTCGCGTAATGTGTCCTGAGTGCAAAATGACACAACCCTCCCGTACGAAAGCCGGAGCAGGACTAAGCGCGAGTGGCGCGCGGCAGGGAACCAACTTTAATAAGGCTTATATTATATGTTATTTAATTGGGGAGGAAATTCAAAAAAGTAAATAACATAAGACCTGCTTTATAGTTAATTAAGTAAGTATAAAAAGTTTCATGATCTAATTTGAAGTATTTTATGATTGCCAGCGGTTTATTGTTCAGTTTAGAGGTAACTTGGGGATTTTTTTCTATCGAGAAAATTTTATGCAATCGTGTTTTCGTCAAACATAGGACTTAACATTATTGCTCAACTTTACCATATATTTAATTCAAAATTAATGCTGCAGTATTTTCGGCGTAACAGAGGATTTTCCTAAGCCATTTGAGGTAGTATAGGCTCTTAAATAATTCATTTGATACATATATGCAGTGATAAGCATATGCAATGTAATGTCTATTATTTACAACAAACAAAAATGGGACTTACTTAGTTATAAAAGATATCGATTGCGAGATTTGTGTCACGTGGGCGACGCAAGACGAGCGGGTAGGCGCGCGAGAGGGGTCCCCGGCTTACGAGGCACAAAGCGCGGCAACTCCGTCCAGCACCGTTGTAAGCAAACAGGGGGCCAATCGCGCTATTTTCGCAAGGTTTAACCTTACAACATTTGAGGTTATGGTTTTGGTTAATTAATGGTTCTACCGACGCACAAAATGCAATCGCGCTATCAGTTTTAATGAACCTAAACCTCAAATTAACCTCAAACTATAACCTCGTATTAAATTTTAAGAGACGTGGCTTGACTTCCTAAAACCGACTAAATTTTACCGTAAAACGCACTGAAATGTCAATATCTACGAATTCAAGTCTATAAAAGAGCGATTTAAAAAAGTGTGTAAAAGAAATGTCATTAAATTCTATTGTAAACAAACATATGTGTTGTGATTTGAACCAAATTAATTGAATTTAGTGTGTTGTTGTTGTAGATAAAACACGCAGAGGCAAGTACCTACACATTGTTTTCCTTTTTTAATATTCTATTTAATAAAATAGTATCTTTTTATACAATCAAATAGGTACGCTAACTACTATTAATTTCGAAATGTTAGCAATGTAGAATTAATAATGATGCTCGTATTTCAGCCAGTGTGGATGCGGTCGGACGGCGAGCGACCACTGTAAGCCAGCTCCATCTTTGCTGGAGTTCGAATCGCACAGAGATTTGGCTTGAGAATGACTTCGCTCGGCGTTGTTCGCGCGTGTTATCAGCACGCCTTTGGTGCGAGTGTGTGGCTATTTTGTGGCCCCGCAATAGATCCCAAAAGGTGAGCTATAATGCGAGGTAATAGGATACAGTGAGTGGATCACTCACCGTTATTGTACCAGAACTCATATCACTATAATATGCGATGTTATTATTGTTATTCAGGTATGGAATGGTATGAAAAGCAGGGTGAGAATCTACGCCACATCGACTGCGGCAGAGGCCCTACCAACCTTCCTAAAGGACACCAACTCTAGCACAAAATAACTTCAAACATACAATTCAATAACAAAGTAACTTTCTCACTCTTTATTATTAATTAAAAAACAAAGTAACTTTCAATTTGAGCAAATTCTTTCCCACTCTTTATTCCATCACATCTATTATTTCGTTGACAGCGAGCTGATGAGCGTTGGAGCAGAGCCGGGTAGAATTCTTATGCATTGAGGAGCAGCGAGCATGCGAAGCATTCTTGCAGCAAGTGAATGCTGGCAGGGTGCAGGCTGAGGCAGCTATTATTTCTGCCAAAGCAGATGATCTGCATGCCCAATCCGTAGCTGCCATTTGCAAAGCAATTACCGAGTTGGTGCCTGCAGTTAACCTTTTTGATAGACTATTTAACAAGAATGACAGGTTTGTTTTCAACATGTTTTCTTAATTCCTGCTGATGATATGTTCAATTGTGGAAATCTGAAAGAGCGTAAGGAACGAAGGTCTAATCTGTAGACTTTTGTCCCCTTTATATTTCCACAGTGATATAAACATTTTTTTAAATGTATTTTGAAAAGGCCCCTAAACATTCTGGCGTTTATGTTGGCTTCATACTGTATGTATATAAATACCCATCCTGCTTTATCTGTCACTACTCTCATGAGAGGTATGGCACAGTCTTAAATTTAGGTCTCCAATCTTCCTATATACATATTTTTGTTTCAGACTTCTTTGAAGAATCAAAAGCAAGCTCGCTCCGGAAATGAAGGATGATTTGGGGTAGATTGAGGCAATAAATAAACTAAAAATACACTCTTTTTTTTATTTCAACCTCTTAAAAGTATACATCAATTTAGATATTAAGATAATAAACAATTACAATAGGTATACATCGTCATCTTAGAATGAATACCTCATATTTCTATGTAATTTTTTAGGATGAAGATAAAAATATGGTGTGAAGTATAGTAAATGCAATAATGTGTGTAGTTAGCATTTTAATTACTTAAATTATACCTCTTTTAGATACTATATTATTACATTATTAATTTTTATTCAACAAAAATCAGTAAAAACAAACTGAAAATGCATATGTGAGGCTTCACTGTAAGGGGACGATATGTTGTATAAAGTCAAGTGTTAAAAGAGATAAATTGTAACCTTGTAATATATTTTTATACAACTATACATACTTTACCTATACCTGTAATTTTAATTTGATAATAACAACAGGAAATAAGACAAGAACTAATAAATATGATGTACATTGTAAAGCTTATTTTCTCACCGCCTTTTAATACCATCTCTTTCGGCATGCCTTTTAGGAAAGCTGCATATTTATTCATAATAACTGGTTTATTTGAAGCAGCTACCGCTTGTGCCTCTCTGACACTGACTTGGGAAAGGGTGATAAGCACTTGCCAATGGGGGTCTGGTACGCCCCAGTTGTTAAAAACTATACGAGCTATTAAAATCTGTAACAAAATTAATAATGATTTACACAGTATAGAAATTTTGGTTATTATGCAAAACTGAGAACTTTCGGATTCCACTCAACCCTTACCTTTGTCTCCACATCCAATGCAACAGACCGTCCTTTAACGAGAATATGTAGGCATAGTTCTTCCACCAATCCTGAAATGAATTCCGTGGACAAACGGTATATCGTTTGCGGAATTTCTCCTCAGACATGTTAAATGTGATCGTCTTTCTATGCTTTTCTTTTATTTAAAGCCCGTTCTTAGGCCACATCCACCTCATAAACACTTTCCAAAACATTTAAGTAACCGTGGAACATCTTTTATATACGATAAACGTAGTGAAAAGTTACTCTCCATTAACTGCCACACAAACCTTGACCTTGCAAAGGTTAATCTATTCCCCCAAGGTTACATGTGAGGTTAAAATGTCAAAATATTTAGCGCGATACCAATTTGCAACATTTTAGGTTTTGGTTTTACGTTTGACAATTAGCGCGATACCAAATGTGCGTTACGTGTCACACGTCTAAGTTTTGGCTTAGGTTTTTGTTTTGACAGTTAGCGCGATACGAAATGTACACAACGTGTCAGATTGGCGAGGTTGGAGGTTTTGGTTAAACCTTTGACAATTAGCGCGATTGGCCCCCAGGTTTCGTCCTGTATCGTAGGTACTTACCACGCATAATAGCGTGCAGTCTCCTATGCCATAAAAGGTATGTACCAATATTTAAAACTTGTACCGATTGCAGATAATCATAAACAATTTTAATTGTATAATGAATTGTATAGACTTGTCAGCTTATGTCTCATAGTAACGAGCGCAATCGATTTAAAGTTCTAAACGGCTCGGCAACTGCTGTGCACAGGCGTGTCGCTTTCCACCAGACATACCACTTGTTCGTCCCATCACTTGATATGATAATAATAATAAGAAAAGTTGTTTCTAAGATTAGAACTATGTGTTATGGCATAGATTTTAATAACTTCTAATTTTTCTTAACACTGTGCAATATATTTTTAGCGAAATCATGAAGTTTAATACCGTAATTTTCATATATTTTTGTGATTATAATTTTGAAAAAAACGACTTCAAAAGTTTGTGGAATTGAATTTATTTGCCAAGTTTTATTGAAATCGGTTACCGGAAAGTGCGCGAAATCGGATTCATCCCCTAGTTTGCCATTCTTCGAGGTGATATATTTTCTTCAAAATTAAATACGAACATTACTGAGGTACTACTGTAGCTACTGCTCTAGCAAGGTACTCTTTCCAAGAAAAAATAATCCCATTGAAATTTAAAAAAAATCCCAATTTCAATAGGGAAGATGGTTTCTCCGTACCACCAATTTGGGATCCAGTATTTCCTCTGATGAAAAATCCCAACAGACATAAGACTGCAATACTAATTAATATGTTTTAATTTATTCTAATTTCCACTATTAATTTACAATAAATTTAAGTAATAAAAATTCATAGTGTTACAATAAAATTTTATATAACAAATAAAATAAAACAATATAGCGTAAATTGGAATGTTTCTTTGTAAAATTAAAACTATGGTATTTAATTAATAACTTTTGTAATTATAGTGAAAAAATAGGGTGGTGTGCATTAATATTAGACATAACTGGTTGATGACTGTGCCACCTCAGTCAACCGTGACCATGGGACCTGTAAAGGGCCCGAAACTTTGGTTTGTTAGAAAAACAAATATACGCGATTTAAATCCGGAAAAATAGTTTCATTTCCTGTGTGTAACAATCGCGAAAACCTAATAACTCGATCATTTGAATTTAGAAATTTAATTTAGCAAATGTTTACTTTTTTATATATTCAAGCTTATATGAAATAATTCAGATTTCTCGAGCATTCAAACTTGAAGTACAGTGCAATTAAACTTAAAATAATCCATTACCGCTATAAGGCGGAAACGTAATGAAAAAGTCCGTAGATGCCATTCAGCACATTACAACCGACTTTGCCTGCATTCTATGACACTGTTTACGAGCAAGTGTGATGAAAATATTTTTTCCATCCAAATCACAAAACTCATTTATTAAGGTTTACGTTACGAAAATTATATTTGTTGTTATTTATTGGAAACACATTGAAATTTATATATTAATAAGCCGTTTATTTAATATTCGAGGTATTAACGAGGGATAATAAATAAGCTTTTAGCACAACAGGGTTTTAATCTAATGCTTTTGGAGTTGAACGTGCCTATTAAATCTTACTCAAAGCGTTAAAATCAAATTTGTAGTAAAGTCAGTTTTGTCGTGTCGTATTCCCAGGGTCAATGTACTGTAGTTTATTTATATAAAGGATGTCTTAAAAGAGCCTCGTACGCAAGAGATATGTTGACGAGGTTTAATATAGAATACCTATTCGTTGATTCTATTAAAGTGGACTGTGGTCGGACGAAATGTTAAATAGCAATAGGAAATGAAACTATTTTTCCGGATGACCATGTCAGTCAACTGTGACCATGGGACCTGTAAAGGGCCCAAAACGTCGGTTTGTTTGAAAAAACAAATATGCGCGATTTAAATCCCGAAAATAGTTTCATTTCCTATGTGTAACAACCGCAAAAACCTAAAAAGCAATGTTCTTCTTCTTAAGGTGACTCTCCAACTAGTAAAGGTTGGCAGTCAGCTCAGCATATTTATCTTTATTTCTGGCGAGGCTTAACAGTTGGGGGGCACTCGTTATCTCAGTCCACTCTCGTATGTTCCCCAGACACGATTTTTTTCCTACGACCAGCTTTGGTTTTACCAGCGATTTTTCCCATCATTATCAGTTGTAGAAGCTAGTATCTGTCATGCCTAAGTACATGACCCAGATGTGCAACTTTTCGCTGTTTGACGGTCTGCAAAAGCTTACATCCAACTATTCGCAGAACGTAGTGTTTCTGGTCGCAGATAAGCTACCAGCCCACCTTCCTTTGATCTGGTATTCGGCTTCTCGTAGTATAAGATGGCGAATGGCGTTACTGAGGTCCTCTGCAGTTATGCACTATTGTTTGGAGCTCTTAAATATCCAGCGTCACTATCGGTAACAAGCAGACACAAATAGTCCAGAATAAGAATGACAAGGTTAAGGATTTCCTTTATCGCGGAAGTATCTTTACGTTATAAAAGCATCCAGCCAAGCACGAGTTGACAGGTTCTGGCGAACGATTTCTCGACCGTTTTTTAGAAAAAAAAATAGGTGAAATTATATTGTGATCCGGCGACGTATTACAAAACTACCCACATTTTACTACCCGCAAATTAATGCAAGATTGTTTAAATATTAGCGGACAAAGATATTCTGGTCGACTTTAATACTTCATTAGAAGTAAAGAAGACAAAAAAATGCAATCATAGTTCTTATGAAGCAAAATAAAGTCAAACTGAAGTAAAACATTAAAATTCGAAGTAGAAGTACATATCTACCAAACAAATGACAATGTGTTGTTGGACAAACCAAGTTTTAATGGAAGCTTATTACTACAATTCTCAGTCATAAACTAATTATACTGACAAAGATTTTCTCACCAAGTACTTAAGAAACTAAAGCGTCAAACTTTAATACGTTTCAAGAATTCATATTCAATCTCCTAACTTCTCATTCATTTCGCGATCCGAAGATGAAATTAAATGTAAAAGAAAGAACTGCAACTCTGCGCGATCCACATTTCTGTCCTAAAGTTTTAATTGCCCTCCATCTTCCAAGTTAAGAAATTAATAATATCTTTCCAAGCCTTAATTCTGGGATATTCTTCGACGAAACGTGCGCGTTTGATTCTGTAAATCTATTATGTTTAAAGTTTGTATTCGTTTGGAGATTAATTAAGGTACTGCACTGATACAATCAGCCTGTGGTTGGGTAACTGTACGAGTACACCCAATTGATGAACCGTTAGAAGTATCATGATATAATGAGTAATATAGATAGTAATAGAGCATGATGTTTTACTACATGATGAACATCATGATTGTAAAAATATCGAGCCATTACCGTCGACTTAGTAAGCAACAAAAAACATTCACCTTTATCTAACGATATTGGAGGCTTTCAGACGTTTAAGGTAACACTTGCAATTAAAAATATGCAACAAGATGAAACATGTTTTTTGCCACTTTGTTTAACATCTAGTAAACGACGAAACTTGTGATGTACTATATATTTGCGATAAGAAGTAGGATCGCTTACGTTATGATTTTCTGATATTGATTCTGTCGATTACACTAAAAAACGGTTGAGCTAACGATAAACTTAGTTTTTGCTATAATTTCCATTTAATATAATTTTGGTGGGAAACGTCGACGCGTTTTTGTCCGTTACAGTTAAAATACAATTTGCAATAAAAAACGCCGCTTAGGTAAAAATGTCGCTTAAGATAAGGAGCAGTCATGGCTCGATATCGTAACAGTCAATAAAAATATTATATTGCAATTAATATAGCGACATCTTTATAATTTTTCTGGCAGCTCTAAAGATACCTGGCTGAGTGAAGAATCTTCGATAAATTCTCCTAGATGGCGCTACGGCAAAAAAGTTGTTTAAAATCAAATACAAAAATTTGCATTGAGCACATGTAGAAGTTCGTAAGATCTGCTGGCTCAATTCGTCGCTCAGTTGTAAAGAGCGGTGGCCACGTTGAGGCAACAGACACTGGTGTGTCATAATAATATTCATTGAAAACAAATATTGAAATAGTAATAGAATCCAGTGACAGCAGCACTTAAAATCCACAAATGCTCGGTCAGGGCAATGAACAAACGAACTCAAATTGATATCTAACACAAATTTTAATTACATCATTACTTTGTAACAGCCTATAAAGTCCATTCCAGAACTCGTCTATAAATCTGCCAAATAGGATACGCCATAATCGTAGTAAAACTGCAATGTAATACTAAGAAAAGCTTACTGTTCATGAGATGACGTATCTCGCTTAAGATCAAATTCGCAAAAATAGTTCTGAAAAAAATAAATTCGTAATCGGAAATTATTCAGCAATCAATTAATATACATGAAATACAAAAACCTACATAAGGTAGGCTTCACGTTATAATTAATACCATTGTCACATGGGTTGGGGCACATAACTTGAGATATGCACGTAATGCTACACGATTTGTAAGAAATACGAGATAGAAAATGTGTCAGATAAAAATAATTTATTGTTGTCATGCTAAGTGTAACTCTGTAGAAAAATATAAATGAAAAGGAATGTTTTGAACTTCGTTAAGGATAATATTAAAAATTCAAATGTAGGATAAATTTACACTTAAAGTTGATTTCCCAAAAAATGAATAAAGCCGTATTGGTCAGGTTGATGTGACACTGCGGTATAGGTTGAGTGGCTTGCTCGCCGGTTTTCATGGTGTCGCCATCTCTAAGGTCTCGGGTTCGATCCTCGATCGGGTAAATGTATGTTATCTACACTATCTTGGCTCTAGATATTTGTGGTACCGTAATTGTTTCCTATTTCCGTAACACATGTGTTTTAATTACTTACTTTCTGATCAGAGCATAGATATAGAAAAAAAGGTGAAAATGCCAAGTTGTAGCGATACACCTTGTAAAAAATTTAGTGAAAACAAAAATGTTAAAACCAGTGAGATAACATTCCACCGGTTATTGCATTTTTATTTACTATTTCTATTATTATTCAATGTTTATCTCCATGGAAATTTCTAGACTCAAATGTAGTGATATTCATTTACAAAGACTGATGTTTATCGACAATAAATTTTTACTGAAATGTTTGAGTTTCTTACTATGATTTTTGTAATTTAAAACATATTACTATAATTATTTTTATAGTATTTGTAATGGCTATAAATAAAGTTATTATTATTATTATTATTGTAGATGTTTTTCCCTCTCAGCCTGTTGACTGGTTTTAACAGCATCTACGGACCGAAATCAAGTAAATGCTGTAGGGTTTGTATGTATATGGTGAGAGTGTACTAAGGACCCACTTCGTTCTCTTCCATCTGCATGAACTTTCTCACAATCCTACAAGTATTCAAAATTACGGCTTTTTGTAATATTATGTAGAGGTTTTCTTTAAAACCTAATAATTTAAGACTATGAAGAAGATGGTTTGGAATAACGCCTGTTGTAGAGAGAACAATTGGGATAACATATACTTTTTCCTGTCGCCAAATTCTAACTAATTCATCTTTGAGCTCTGCGTATTTACTAATTATTATTATTATTATTATTATTATTATTATTATTATTATTTCCGTAGTAAACGCATTTAAAAAATAAATAAAATAAAATCGGCTTTATTTTACATGTGCATGCAAAATAAATTAGAAACAATTATAGAAAATTACATAAATCCTTCATAAAAACAACATAATTTATTTTATTAAATTCGTTGACGGTCCGAGTTTACGCTTGACAATGACAGCTTCACCAATTCGTGGTAACATATAATTTAAAACTGCCACTGGCGACGATCGCCATATTTTTTATATTATTCTTATAAAACTGACACTGGCCCAAGCCTAGTGGCCGCCAATAATAAGAAAGAATATATAGTAATGTGGGGTGGTGGCTCGAAATAAAAACAAATTCACGGGGAAACTAA
>NW_020654727.1:0-10950 GCF_003589595.1 Hyposmocoma kahamanoa
TCTAAAATGAAATCAAAATAAATAAATAAAATTGAGATCATTTCAGAGACGAAATAAGTCATTCTCTGACTGAATGAGATATGCAGTGCCTCCATCAGTCTTTCGCACAAAGATTCGGCCATTCTTACGCCACACGTATTTGAATTCACGCTCACGACCCAGGCTCCGTGCCTTCCCGTAGAGCTGGCGATCATATTTTATTAAGTTTTCATTTATATACATAGTAGTAGGCGTGCCAGGTAAGTCCATTTGATCAGTGGTTAGATTCCGACGGGTTCTTGCTGCGCGCAGCATCTCGTCTCGCGGCGCACGTCTTGTAAAGCGCACGATGATAGAGCGAGGACGACTCGATGTGTTGTTGTCTTCCTTCGATCGTCGACCCGCACGTACCGCATATTCAACATCCTTAAAGTCAAGGGCAACGCCCAACTTTATAGCAATGTTGCTGACTATTTGATTTAAATTTTCACCATTATGTTCGTTTACACCGGCTATTTCTATGTTGTTCAATACCTGCATTCTGTCTCGATGAATAAGCTGGGAGCGCAAATCATTAATTTCATCACGAAGTTCTTTAATTTCAGTCTCCTGGCTCTCAAAGCACTGAATTTTTTCCTTTATCTCAGTGAATTCCGCACGAAGCTCAGACATCTCTTCACGACATGCACCAATTGAGTCAGATAAAGCTTTTACGCTAGTTGTGAGTTCCTCAAACATTTGCTGAAACTTAAACATCATCTGACTGGGCATGAGAGCATCAGCATCAGAAGACCGCATCACAGTAGGAGAGTCACGCTTAGGATCGCTCAATATCGCGTCCATGCCGGGACTAGATACAGATTCATCATCCATTGATTTTTTATTACGGCACACCGTATTTATATTAGACTGCAAGCCCTCCCGGGAGTCATCGTTGAGATCTAAAGGTGATATATCCACAGGTTCGGGATCACCACGTATCGGGGTATCTTCTCCCCTTCGCCTCGTTGCCGAATAGTTGCATTCAGGACAGTTGAAAGACTTTTGCAATTCCCTGCGTTTGCTGTTGAATTTAGCCGACGTGATGTTTAAACAGGCATAATGGAACGTACATCGACAAGTATTACAAGTCAGTAATTCACCTGCGTGTTTTATTTGCTTCTGGCAAGAATTGCATTTAGTCATAATTGCTATGAAAGTTTCAACAGGCACTTATAAAAGAACGCAGTGAGTGACGTGACGTGACGTCAAGGCAGTCGAGGCAGATCAATAATTTCACCGCTCGGCCGGCAAGCTTGTTAGCTTAACGGCTCCAACGCAGGACTTGTAACACACTGGACCGAGTTCGATCCTCGCACTTCGGTGTTAAGTTATTTCAAATTTTTCAAAGTTTCGAACAATTGCCGCCACTCACCCGAACGAGGAAAAGAGAGATCCGACCCAAACCAATATGGCCGCCGACGTATACGCCAAAAACCTCAAGATGATACGAGAGGGACCGATTTTTCACTAAGACTTCGGAATTATCAATTTAAAATAAGAATTTCACGTTTGTAGGATTAATTGTAAAAACGACACACACGTCCACTCTACTCAAGATCCAGTCATGCACGCATATGTTTCGCAGCCTATGGACTTATTATCCAAATTGGACCCGCATCATCCACAAATTTTGTTTACAATACCATCCACCGATCTCGGTTCCACCCTTAATCTTTCCCTGACTAATAGCCGCGACCTTAACTTTTTTAAAGCAATTTTTATTCCATTATACCTGCCCTTAGAAATGTTGAATGGCATGAGATTTTCAATAGCGCTCATGACGTAAACTCTATGGTCTCTTCATTTAACAGTATTTTAAATGATATTATAACTAACTTTGTACCCCGTAGAAAACGTAAAAACTCTAAATACCCAGTGTGGTTCAATAATAAACTTATTCGATTGATAAAAGAAAAAAATAAAGTTCGAAAAAGATTTCGCAGATTTGAAAACCCCAGAGATCGTATAGAATATGAACTACTACGTAATCGTTGTCATCAATTGATTGACATTTTAAATGTTCAGTTCAAGCTCTGGAATCCGAAATTTGTAAAAACCCGACTGCATTCTGGCGCTTAATCAAATCAAAGCGTAAAGGTTACTCAACTTTCCCAGCTGAAATGAAACTAGACAATATTGCTGCTTCATCTAGTGACGGTATAGCCGATCTATTCGTAACTCATTTTTCTACCGTCTACTTGGATAATGCACTAGATAATGCCACATGTCACGATCTATCGAATAATAATTACCTAACCAATATCAAATTTACTGAAAAAGAAGTATTGAAAAAAATTAAACAACTTAACGTCCATAAAGGAGCCGGTCCTGAAAATATCCCTCCACTCTTCATTAAACATTGTGCCTGTCTATCTTTGCCACTAACAATCATCTTTATCTATTCATTGAATGTGGGAATCTTTCCAGAAGAATGGAAAAAGGCTAGGATAGTTCCAATACACAAAAAAAACTTGGTACTTGGTACTTGGTGCAACGGGCTGGTATCCGCAACTCGACGACAAAGCGCCTATTTTGCGTGTGGTACACAAAAAAAATTATTAATGTGATATTAAAAACTATCGTCCAATATAAATTTTATCATGTTTTTCAAAACTTTTTGAGTCACTTGTATACCCATTCATATATAATCTTGCAAATAACGATATCACAGATCTTTAGCATGGGTTTAGGACTGGTCGCTCTGTCGAAAGTAACTTGGTATCATTTGTTTCACACGTGTCTCACGAGGTCGATGAAGGTCTTCAGGTAGACACAGTCTATACTGACTTTTCCAGTGCTTTCGACAAAGTCAATCATGCCCGTTTACTTACGAAAATCAAAGCTTTTGGTATTGATGGCTCCCTGTTATTATGGTTTAAGTCTTATCTTCAAAAAAGATCTCAAACTGTGGCAGTAAATGGCTACGAATCATATACTTTCTTTGCCAAATCCGGTGTACCTCAGGGATCTCATCTTGGACCAATTCTGTTTTTAATATTTATTCATGATATAACTACGGTAATAACGCATAGTAATGCGGCACTTTTTGCTGATGATTTAAAATTATATCGCACCGGTACTAGTACATCTGATGCTGTATTGTTGCAACGAGATTTAGACAATATTACTGTATGGTGCAATACAAATGGAATGTCACTGAATGCACAAAAGTGTCACACCATAAGCTTTACTACCAAGCGCAATCGCATTGTAATTTATTCGTATAATATTAATGGTGTGATATTAAATAAAGTAGATGAAGTGAAGGACTTGGGAGTTACAATAGAGAGTGGGTTAAAATTTAACACCCATATTGACAATATTACAAAGAAAGCGGCACAAATGCTGGGTTTCTTGAGGCGTAACTCGGGGGTTTTTAAATCCGTGAAAACAAAAACTATACTTTTTAACAGCCTTGTCCGGAGTCATTTGGAATTCGCCAGTGTCGTGTGGAACCCGGTTTACTGTACTCCCTCACAAAACTAGAAAGTATTCAGCGTACGTTTACAAGACAATTAGCTTTTTTCTCATCGGGTATATCACATAGACAACCATACGTTCAAAGATTACAGTACTTTGAAACAGTGTTGGGCAAAATTTAATTGTTCTGGCAATTAAAGATTGACAATTAATTAATTGTCAATTGCGAAACCGCAATTAACGATTGATCAATTATTAATCGCAAATATCTACAATTAACAATTAATCAATTTTCAATCTTTTCAATGTTTTTGATTAACAATTAACAACCGACGAGCCCCCCGACGGGCCCCCCGACAGGCCCGCCGACAGGCCCCCCGACAGGCCCCCCAACAGGCCCCCCAACCGGCCGGAATTGATTTTAATTGCAAATTTAATTGCAAATTTAATTGCAATTAAAATCAATTCAATTGAAATCAATTGCAATTAAAATCGCAATTGATGTAATTGCAATTGATTTCAATTGGATTGATTTTTTAATTTGATTGAATTATTGATTGAAATTTAATTTATTAACGCCCAACACTGCTTTGAAATGAATACTCTTAGAGATCGCCGTACTTTATCTGACCTTCTATTTTTACATGATATACTAAATAATAAAATAAAGTGCTGCAATAACCTGTTTGCTTACAGCGGAGCTGGACGGAGTTGCCGCGCTTTGTGGCTCGTAAGCCGGGGACCCCTCTCGCGCGCCTACCCGCTCGTCTTGCGTCGCCCACGTGACACAAATCTCGCAATCGATATCTTTTATAACTAAATAAGTCCCATTTTTGTTTGTTGTAAATAATAGACATTACATTGCATATGCTTATCACTGCATAGGTATATGTATCAAATGAATTATTTAAGTATTTTATAAATATAAGAGAACACACCATATAGAAATTTATATACATACTAAATTATAGAAATATATACGTAATTTATTTTAGTTTAAACGCGACACACACGTCCGGTACTCACTCGGCTTTAGGGTCCACTGAAAATCAGCGTCACAGCCTTGTCCCGGCGGTGACATTAGCTGAGTGGATCCTATTACATACGCCACAGCCGCACACATAACATCTACTTTTTGGTAGCTTTGTGGTCGCATAATTATTTATTGCCAAGATTTTATTTTTAATTAATTTTATTTAGTTTTCTTTTTTGTTATTCATTTTCTGTTTGTTTTAATTTAGTTTGTTTAAGTTTTAATTTAGTTCTGTTTTATTTTAAATTTTTTTTCACTTTTAATTGTTTACTGTTTATTATTGTGTTGTGGTGTTATGTAATAAATGTATTCTATTCTATTCTATTCTATTCAATATCCTAAATCAAATAAATATTAACATACCTTATAAATACCCCCGCCATAAAACAACCAAAATCTTTAAGATACCACGTTGCCGGTCTAACCTAGCTTTGCACAGTCCATTATCTAGATTCTGCTCTACTTATAACCAAATTAATTCTCAAATTGATATAGACATCTTTTATTCTTCTCGTTACAGGGTGTCCCAAAAATAACACGACAGAGCGACACTGTGGGTAGGTGAGCTATATACCTACCAGAAAAAAATAATTTGACCTTAGTTAAAGTCTTTTAGTTTTCGATCACTTTTTTATTTTTTTGGAATAACTCTACTTTTTGTTGAGGTTTTTGCTACTATTGCCAGGGTTAGCTCCAGATGGTACTTGTTTTTATTTTTCAGGTAACCTGAATAGTTTTTCCAGGTACTGCAACTAATATTTTATCTGATAAATGTCATAAAATGTGAAAAAAGTTATTAATTTGGTATACCTCGTACCCTTGTAAAAAGTTAAACGTTAACTTTGAATAGCTAGTGTGAAAAAAAAATGTATGAAACTGAATTTGCAAAAGATTGTAACGAATCACCCCCCCTCTCCTAAACAACATACATAACCATCGTCGCCTTCCACGACATCATCATAATCCACACCGACAACACGTGGAACGAACGAAGACCAATACCATGACCAGGACTTTATCATAACAGTAACACATATATAAAACTTATATGTGTATATATGTATATAAGTAATATACATACAATAATCTAAAATATATAAACCCAAGCATCAAAGTATACAAGATACCATGGATCTATTAAATGGCCATATTAAATTTTTTTTATATGATCGTCTAGTTTGATTAGGACCTTATTGTTAACATTACGTTGTGTTTTAAATAAATAAGTAAGTAGGTAACCCGCGATTCTTTAAGAGGTACGTGAGATAATCATAAAAATATAGTGATATGCTGTATAGATTTTTTTTTTCAAAAGACATGTAAATATATTGGAAGGGGATTAAGGAATAAGGAAAGGATGCCCACCTCATGTAAAAAAATATATTTGAGGTATACGAAGCCCCCACAACAGTCTGCTTGTGTAGATGTTATTTCACTACAGACCACCTCCGCTCACGTATCGTGTATGACACGCCGGTTACATACTCCGGGGCGTAGAAGGTATAGAAATATATACACCTACGCTATTAAATGATGATTGTTTAAACAATAGATATTCGTTATACGGAATACCTTAAGTATAAATGTCCTGCCATGTCTGTGACGTAGCATAAAGACCATCAACAGTATGTTCTGCATAAAATGTAGTGCAAATAGCATTTCAATGTATATGAAATGATACAACTCGACGTCTTCAATTGATGAATACATATACCAGTCACTGGTTCACACAGAACAGACCAGCACGACGATGTAGCCATGGCTTGGAGCCGGCTCTGGAACTGTAGACTGTTACATTGTATGTATCGTCTCAACGAATACAATATAGTCCACAAGGTCCAACAGACAGGGAGAGCATGTTGCTACTCATATTGTGTCAACGCAGGCGAGCACAATATAGTCTGCAATACTAGTAAGTCTATGCAAACCAGTACATTGGTGATGCAGCGGCAAACAGAAGCATTATTTAGTGTACCACATCTCAGTCTTTCACGAGATGGGTATCTTAACAGGAACAATCAATCAGGAACGTTGTAGAACAATAAAAGTATTGTTATACCTTATTGTAATTAGTAGATATGAAACTGTTAATAGTGTCATAGCTCCGCTCACAAAACATTGCGATGTCATTTAAACCCAAGTATAAATACATAGAAATCCGGAGATATCCGGGGACAGGATTGAGAGTAACTAATTGATGCAAGAAGAGAAATAATATCCATTAATGTAAACTAGTTTTACATATGGTTTATATAAGTAAAGAAACAAGAAGACAGAGGATAAAGGTAAGGAAGAAGAATAGGCCCACCTCATAACCCTGCCTAGTCTTTACTAATAAGAATCCCTATTACACACCTTGAGTACAGTAAGTAGAGAAGAAATCAATTAATTTTAATTATCAATTAATAATATATATATCATAATCACATAGGTGATAATTCAGCATTTGAAATATAATTTCGCTATCCGATAAGCTTTGGTAGTAGACTTATCTAAGTTGGGTTAGTGTTCACCAAGCACTGAAAGTTAATCTAGTATTAACTTACAGAAGCCTAAGTTAAATACCAACCAATCCGACCACGCGGCTAATTATCTCAGTAACAACTTATACACTCGAAGTCCTAAATCTTTATGGAAATGGAAAGACCTTCCATATAAGATCATGAACACTGTCACTGTGTATTGTAGTAGGTACTTCTAATAATTATCGGCTAGCTCTAGGAATACGCTAATCAGACATAAACGAGATATACATGGATATCAAGGCGTAAATCTGACAGGGCGATGGAAGGAACACAGGTGATCCAACATCATCGCAAATAACTTAGTATCATCTTCCACAAAGGCTTTTAATTTGACAAGACAAAGTTTTATAATTTGTAATAAATATGCCAAATATCAGCCTAAGATAACAAATCAATCAAACTTCATTGGTTTTCTAATTCCATTCTGCAGATGTCCACTACTTCAGCAGAAAGGACATGAAATTAAATACACAATATTATGTATTAATATATCTTTAATAGATAATTTTACCTCACCTTAGTTACCTTAAACCAATACCGATAATACCCAAAGAAGAAGAATATAATAAACCGCTACTGTTATCCTTCGTACAATACATTGATCAAGTATATTGTACCAAGTTGTCACAGTTTACCTTTTCTTATAATTAAGTAAAACAACATTGCTTAATGTATGGACACCTTCAGAATGTGCGTATAATCAATAAAATTGCAATTACTCCAGGTGTCCTAGCTACTGTGAACTCTACATTAAGATTAATTGATTGAATAAAACTAAATTAAATGAAATCTATATTTTATAGTTTAGCTGAAGTAATAAATAATAAATCAACGTAGCAAATTGCCATTATTATAATTAAAATGTGACAAAAAAGGTCAAAGTTAGATATATGAAATAATTTGATAATTTCAAAACAATATAAATACTCTATAAAAATGTTATAAGATACAATTTTATCTCGTTGTTAAACAAAATCAAGGTTTAGTGTTTGCTAGATAATTTAAGTTATTTTTCGGTAACTGTTCATCCAACTAATAAAAGAATATCAGTCGAATAAGGTTTCGCAATATTATAATTAGAATGTATCAAAAAAATACACAACACACGTAAAACTGTTAAAAAAAAACGTAAACAAATCTCAACGATAGATACCCAAAATAAGTAGGTATCCTATCATAGTAAATGCAAATCACATACCTGAGAGGTGACCTCTCACCTATTACAAGACATCTAGAAGGCTGCACCTACAAGGAAATCTGCCAGGAACATAGACCAGGAACTGAAGACCCATATCAGCTCTAGATTTGAATTAAAGTCTTATTAACACTGTCTCACACACGCGCTCGCGGACACTGACTCTAACTATCAAACGTAATTATTATATAAATTAATATGCGACGCTTCCTGAGTACTGTATTATTGCACAACTATATTATTAACGTCCTAACAAAATATTATATACACGGCTGAAGGCCTAAATCTATTCTAGATTCGGATTACAGTCTTACCCCTATCGCACGCGCTTTACGAACATTAATGTCCTAACAAAGTATTTTATACACGGCTGAAGACCTAAATCACTTCTAGATTCGAATTAGAGTCTTAACACTATATAACCCGCACACTAAAGCAATGGTCTACCTATTGTTACAAATGTAAGCACTATATAGACTAACTCGCGGCGTTTCCTAAATACTAGATTATTTATAAACAAATTCAGTACGAATGCGCTAACAAAGTATTAGACACGCACTCCCGATCTCTCACTAAATCACCCGAAAATAACAATTCCTTAAATTTCACACGCGACGTCTCCTAAATGGTCTAACGACTTAAACCCTAAATTAAACTACAATTATTATACTAGATTTTATCTATTAGCGCGAACGACACTAAAACTTAGATTTTCACACAAGCTTCTCTTTGTTACTAAAATTAAATGAAATATCAACCGCGATTTGAGACCCAGCCTTCCAATTTTTCAGGTGCTGTCGATCACGTCTTGGGCCCCACTAACTCATGATTTCAGTACCCTTAGCATCACACCTTCCTTCCCCGCTTCGTTTCCTCACCGAATGTTCTAGAATGTTCCAAAAAACCCTTGAAAACACCCCGGTCACACGGTCCCAAATCAATAAATCCTGCATGAAGTGTTTTCTTCAAATTTTTAGGAGAATTACTAGGGCTGGCAAAACTCCGTAACGTTTCATTGAGTACCCTAGACTCAGCAGTGGAACGCTTTCATAGAATAATAATTAATATAGACAATTAACCCAATACGTATATATAAAATATCTAAATCAATCATTATTAATAAAAAGAGAAATAATAAAATAGGTAGTATTTGTTCTGGTGGAATAAATCTTCATCAGAAACAAGCAGAATCTTTCGCATGTGTTGTTCTTTTACTAAATATTAATAAATAATAAAAGGCATTGTATAAAAACTAAATAGAATCATGTTTTTTTTTTTTATGCTTTGCTCATCTAAATTACACAGCTTTGAGTGAAGCTAATTTCACTTTATCATATTGTTTATCTGTAATATGTACATAAACACACTCTCGCATAAATAATGATAGTATGCATTTAATTTATTAGTATTATTATATATTTTATTAAATAATTTAATTTCATTAGTTACCAAAGTTTAGCAACCCTAACAAAAATACACTCAGCAAAACCGATAATTCATACGCTAATTGTTAAGTGTTTCCTGCAACTCAAATGTCTGAACTGAGACAAATACAAAAAAGTCATATGCTATTGAAATTCTTCGAATGTGATTATTTACAATTAAATGTTATTAAAAAAATACCTACTTCCTTCACTAATAATTCATTACTGTTATATTTTATTCATCGAGTTTTCGCTAATTCATTTTTTTTTATATTTTGTGGAAGGTGTGTTCTGTTACAATCGCCCCCTGAATGATTGCTATGATCTGGTAATAATCATATCATAGTAACATTCACAAATTATCATTAACCATGTATGCCTCTTGTTGATACAGTAAACCGAATATTTCATAAAAAAATTTATATATATATATATATATATATATATTTTTTTTTTTTTTAAACAGTGGCCACCTGTAAAGTGTAAAATACCATATAATTATAACATGAAAGAAAAAAAAAATAACATAAAAATATTTTACTATATTCCCATCAAAATAAAGAGTAAGTACAACAAGGTATTGAAATAATTATGAGTAATTATTTAGATACCCTGTTACCATTTAATCATAAAATTAAATAAAAAAATAAAAATATTGATTCTACTAGTACTAGTCCTAAATAGCGTATGCTCAGTATTTCCTGTTACTAAGTTTCGGAATATGGTAAAACAGAAATTCATTATAAGGTAATCATTTTTTTTTTTTTAAATTTAATTAATATAACTTTACAAATAGAACATTTGAAATTTAATCTAATTAATTTCACTGGAAACATTACTCCTAAACATAACCTCGCCCCCAAAATTCACTTTATCTAAATTTTATTTCTCTCCCTGAATAGAAGAGTATTTACTGGTCTTCCGAAAAAACCTCCGTATGACTTAAAGTTCGCCCCCATATTCAAATAATTATAGAATATCTATAGAACTCACAACTGTTAGAATTTATTTCGCCCCCTAAATAAAATACTATTAAATTCAAACTGAGTTTAGCCCGCCCCCATACACAATATTACAAATTGTACAAAAAACTTGCAAAAGTAATTACCAATGAATTAATATGTATATTAATTATATAAATTGCAGCTTATTCCAACTATTTCCAAAGCACCGCTTTTATTTTTATCTCACGTTTGAAACCTCTATCCCTCACACGGACAGCAAATTGTAGGCTAACTAGCCTACAACTAAGTTATAGTTTTAATAATCCTGGTCACGGCACCAAATTGTAACGAATCACCCCCCCTCTCCTAAACAACATACATAACCATC
>NW_020654728.1:0-14766 GCF_003589595.1 Hyposmocoma kahamanoa
GACACTTTTTAGCGCGGACCCGACGTCCATATAATTGTAAGTCAATGACTCCGTCCAGCCATTTATTTAACTTTTGACATCTCGAATTCTAATCAATTAGTGATGTTCCGATGCGTTTCCGATTCGATTTTTTATAACAATCGATTTTACAATAAGAAGAAGTTTTAATTGAGAATGTGAGCGGGTTCAAAAAAGAAGATATTGTCTTATTGGGATCGTGATGTTGCGTTTGACAATTTGTGTACTCAAGGATTAATAATTAATGTTAATGAGGGTTCAAGTGATGATTCTCATTCATATGGAGAAGAAGTCGACGATCCATTATAATTTATTAGACTGGTATAAAATTTATCAACTTGAATAATCTTCGTTACACAATCTGTTGGCTTGATAAATACCGGAGCTAAAGAGAACTTCTTCAATAAAACTAAATAATAAAAGAGTCCAGGAAGTATGGAATTTTCGTCCATGGTTGCATATGTCTAAAGTTATATAAATGGTTGGACGGAGTATAGTAGTCATATTACCAGGCGTCATTGGATCCAAGTTATCTAAAGGCTTTGTGTGCAAATAATAATGCTCGCATGGCACCAGAGGCACTTTGACTTGAGGCAGAGTTAGCTGACCCACCTGCAATAAAATTAGTCTATGTAGCGGTATTAATGGGAAATGTGTGAAATGCAAACGTTAAATTTTTTTAAATATTAATAAGTGATTTATTTCATCTATTTATTTGTTTAAACACTTTATTGTACCACAAACAACTGCTTCTGTGGCCGAACAGTTACCATGCCGGACTGCCACGTAGAGGTCCCAGGTTCGATTCCCGGGCCGGGAGAAATGTTTGTATGGCCTACATTTATTTCTCTCGTGAGTTTGGTTGTAATTTGTGGTTGTCTATGTGTGTGTCCATGGCACCCGCGACACAGGGTTTCCCTAGTGCGGGGCTATGTTGAGTGTGAGCGTTATTATTATTATTATAATTATTACAAAGTAAATGGCAAACTTTCAGAAAAAATTTAAATATATGTGTACAAAGGCGAGCTTATCCAATAAAGAGATATCTTGCAACTAACCTTTGAAAATCTGAGAGGAAAGTTGGGACGAACAAGTCGGGTAAATTATAATAGTAACGGAACTTACTCTCTTTCTTCGGGGGTTGAGTGCAACGTCCGCGACCGCGTCACGTCTAGAAGACCATCGATTATGGTCGAAACTAGTCGGACCGCTTCCGACTAAAATACTACGCGAGTAAGTCCCGTTACTTTTATATTATAATGTGTGATAACCGTGTTAGTTTTCATAATAAAAAAGTCGGGTAAAGGAATTGACTTACAAATAAATGGACGACACGGGTCTAATACAAAAACCATACATGTCCCAAGTCAACCTATTTAAACGTAGTGACATGTAAAGGAATATGAAAAAGCTAAAACGTTGAATTTAAATTGTAATGTCATCGCAGTACTGTATAATTTTGCTTGCTTGGCTGTCAGTTGAACAAACGAAGACTAAAGCGTGAATGACGCTCTGTATACGATTTTAACGCCCTATAAGTTCGGACACTTTTTAGCGCGGACCGGACGTCCATATAATTGTAAGTCAATGGGTAAAGGACATATAACAGTTGCAGTGCCACTCAGAGCTTTAAATCGCAAAAAGATGAGGTGCAGTGCTTTTGCGCTCATCACCCTGAGACATAAGTTGAAAAGTCCCATGTGCCTGTAATTTCACCAGCACCCTTATCCTTCTAAACCGGAACGCAGTAATGCTCACATTACTGCTTGGTGGCAGAAATAGGTAAGGTGGCAGTACTTCCCTGACGGAGTTCCACTGCTACTAGAACTCTATGCACACCATTCATTCCGTCACTTGATATTACAAAAAAAAGGTATAAAATTGTGCTGCCACGTTATCTTACCTTTCGAGCCCAAAATCCTGCACAATTGATAAAATATTCACACTCAATGTCACCGTGTGTCGTCTTCACGCCGGAAACTTTGTCGTCTTTGGTCAACACCGCAGTAACAGCACAGTCCTCCATGACACCAACACCTGAAATGCAAACGTCAATCGTGCTTCTTCTCTTTTTATAATACGAAGTGACGGGGCGAACAAGTGTGCGCCTGGTGGTACTTTAAACCGCAAAGATCTCAGGGGCACTGCCACCGCACCCGGCACCCTGACGCATAAGTTCCGGCTACACTAACGCTTAGTCTCCATTAACATAACCAAATGAGCCGACATTTCATTTAACATCGATATTGCAGTAAAAATTTAATAATGACCATCCATTCGATTTTTTAGAGTCAAGATAAAACAGTACTATTTAGAGGTCCAACTAAGCGGCTACGAACTAACTGAAAAAGGTCTAACAAGCTCGGTATTTCATTTCATAAAAACAATACAATATATCTATGTACTAATCTCCTGTTAGTAATTTTCCTATCTATTTTTAGTTTAATATTAACCCATTAACGCGCAAATACAAATTAGCGTTATAAAAAGTAATATTTTTATGAACCTTTAGAAAATAGATTTTAAGACTTTCGTGACACTAATATCAGGTTTCTTACCACGGTATGACTTCTTTTTATTTTCCCGATATTTCGGAACGGTTGCACGCTCCATGGTCATGGTCTATGCCAGTCAACCCGTGACCATGAAGCGTGCAAACGTTCCGAAATATCGTGAAAATAAAAAAAAACTTACCGTGGTAAGAAACCTTTAGAAAATAGCCTGTTTATGAGAAAATTATGAACAAAAAAAAGATTTATATATTTTATATGAAAAAAAAAATGCCGTCCTCAAATGTGGACAATGGGCTCAAGCAGTGTCAAACGTTTGTAACAATATTTATCGGTGCATAATGACTTGGTGCACTTTTTACATGGCTCCACAGCTATATGCACATCGTAACTGTGAAGCCAACTTCTGAGCTTAGTAATCTATACGAATGTATTGTAGATTTTGCACCAAAGAAGCTGCTGGATGTAAGTTCGTGTCTCAAATAGTGAAGAACGAAACTTTAGATGATCTAACTTCGTGTCATTGGTCAGGAGGTGTAAACAACTCGTCAAGCTTGTAGCGGAACAAAACCCACCACTACTTTTTGCCTCGAATGGCAATGCGAGACGAAAAGATAGATCAGCTTGATTTATCCTACCTGCAAGTTTGTTTTAACAAACATTAGTAGGGATTTTAGTGCCATCTCATCCTAATAAAGTTGCTCCAAGTGAAAACCGGCGTTACAGTAGTCGAGCTGTGACAGATGCTGAACACTTTATGAATGATATGAACACTTTATGAATGCGCACTAGAGTTTCCACCAACCGTTTTCAACAGCTTCTCTCATCAACGCCATGCAGAAAAGATGAGGGTCTCCGACTCCGTCGCCCGGTATCCACAGACCACCGAGTACGTCCTCCACGTTCAACATCGGCCAAATCTCCTGGCATTTCTTCGGGGTAACCAATTCGCATGGTATACCCCAAGAACTGTTTAGGAAGATTAATTTTAATCAGATTATTAAGGGACGAGCTTTATAGCAGGGTTTCTTAACCTGCGGTCCATGGACCCCTATAGAGTCCGCGTAATGGACGCTGGGGGTCCATGACGAGCCTACCATAACATTGTATTTTATAAAATTGGTACACTGCGCGTGTACTTTTTGAATTTTCGCGCCCGAGTGACGAGCAAGCGAGACGCGCGTCAATGCAACACGCGAGCCAAGAAAGGCTCGCGTTGGCTCGCGGGATGGATTGACGCAATATACTACGTACGTACAATATATGACGTAATATATTGATAAAATACTTTCCTCGTGTAGGTACTTAGTTAAATTATATTTTCATTTTTCAATTTGCATGATTCGTTCCATCTCGAATAAATTTCAGTTGATGAGGACTATACCAATTACTTAGCCTCCACTGTTATTTTGCCAAGGCCCGTTATAAAATTGGAACACCATAAAACGTCCTTAATGGCAAACCCTATACAAATACGTACACTGATTGACTCTTCATTCGCCTGTACACAGTCATCCTGTCCCTAGTGCGAGCAAGGAGCAAAGACCCGCATTGCTTCCACCCAGTATTCCGCCCTCGCGCTTCCAATTCTTGCAGCAGCTGTATGGAGGACTGCGTAAGCCGTACTTGCGCCAGTGATGGTTTGAATGCTCCAATCAGACCTGACGCATGCCAGCGGCTTCCTGCGCCTATCCTGAAATATCAAGTACCTCGGTGTACTTGCATAATCGTTGACTAAATTCGCAAGGCTCGTAATTTCCATTGACGTGAATTGTTGAAAAAAAAATAACGCATTTTTACGTAATCAAATTTTTATCAGTTTAATCAAGCGTTCCGATCGTACGCACGCGCACGCTTCCCTATTGAGTATTTGTAGTGAAAATGGCGATGCCAGAAATTGACAAATTAATGTTTTAAATAAAACATATTGAAATAAGTTTTAAGTTTTTTCTCTACAATGTCGAATTTTTCGCGTCGCCAAATTCACTACGCGTACACAATATGGAAATGTGCGCGTGCGTACGATCGGAGCGCCTGATCAAACTGAACGACACAGCGCGCCGATTGCATTTGTCGGCCAATATTGCGCTTGAAAAGTAAAAAAAGGAATGCGTTCAAAAACGGAATTACGAGGTGTTCAAATTTTGTGACGAATACTCAAGGGCGATAAGTTCCAGTTGGTTAGCAAAAGTACTTAAATGCTCATGTACAGTGAGCACGTCAAGCTAAACACTTAGGATTTAAATCCAACTGTATGTCGCGTACGATAAGGACGGTTCAAAGTACAAAGTGTCAAGCTTGACGTGCTCTTAACTGTACACATTCTACTATTTAAGTACTTTCTACGAACGGGTTAACACGTTCGTCGCAGGCTAGAATGTTGAAATGAAAAAAATGACATTGGCTTATATATGACTGTTTGAAATGTCATATGTATATGGTTTTTTGTGGTATTTCATTATTTGGCTCTATTTTGGGTTTATTTTAAGTGCCGGGCATTTCAATGCAATAATTATTCTGCGCTTAGGCATAATTATTGTGTTACAGTGCCAGGCAGAATACGTACAAGTAATGTTCGGTCGATGTTTACCTAAAACTGACACACGTCTTTCATTTGAGATTGACATTTTAACAATTTTTTGCTTAGTTTATAACTTTTAAATTTCATATGAAATTAAGTAAATTTTTTGACAGAAATATATTTTTTTTTTCTAGAAGTCTAAAAAGCAGGTACCTATGCCATAAAACATCCTAAAAATCAAGTGCAACAGAAGTTCGTCAGGGCCGCGCCGGTCATGTTATATGGCTAAATACGTAGCGTTTGACACCTGCGGCGTGAACGAGCATCGCTACGTTTGGTGTGTCGTGTCGGTCATTTCACCCCCCACGGCCCCAACAGGTAGATGAGATGGCCGTCACTTTGACCCATCATGGCGATGAACGTGTTACTACTTTCTCCCGTAGTGCTTATTTATTACAGAAAATTACGCTTTATCCCTGACGCCTGATTCCGTCAACGTTCTTGCATGAACGGCTATGACAGTACTTAGATGAATGCCGTTGTGTCATATTGAATTAATACTAAAATAATATACGTTTTAGAGAAAAAAATTGGTTAAAATTTACTTCTGCTGTTAGAAAGCTCAATGGCGTTACCATGTACTTGTATCACTTCATACAAACACGTCGCTGTCCATCATACTGTCTTTACGTAACGTCCACACGTATGTGTGTGTAAACAATTGAAAATTGTCAGTAAGTGTTGATACGTCTTTATGTCTCCATAAAGACGTATCAGCAGCAGGCGGCAACATACAGAAAGCACTCACTGTAAAATCCATATTGGGGTACGTGGTGTCCTGTAAAATTGTGATATTTAATTTCACTGTCCATGGACGTGTTAGATGAAAATTGTAGACAATAAAAATAATTAATTATTGTTTTTGGCGTTGTGGTTTTGCTTTCATATGTCTATTGGTTGAATTTCCCCAGTTGCTGTCGAAACAGAGTTATCCACGATGAGGTTTTTAATACGCCTCCTTAGGTCGTTTAATGGGACTAGAAAGTACGAGCCTTACTATCATCGATATCCAATATGTTGCTTGTCCATAGTTGTTTGTATCGATACGCATTTAAAAGATTAAATTGAAACCTTTACGAAACCGTTTTGAAGTTGCAATAAAACTTTTCACTACATTATTAAAGCTTGTTACGCTGTTGTCTATTTCGCGGTTAATTCGCGACGCGTCGTCTCGTGGTTTGCGAAATGTCTGCAGTCTCACGATCGATCGGGCGAGACTTAACGTACACAGTGAGTGCAATAAGTGAGCTATACGTAACTGTTTGCTGTGTAGACCGCCGCCAGCATCGCCACCCTACCTCGCATGTTGCATATCTACCCTACCAATAGCGCCTGAGGGTCGCGTCGTTATCGATTGGCTGTGGTAGCTTTCGACGATGTATAATGAGCAAATAACAGAATAGGCATACTGTTTAGCTAATTATATTAGTTATTGCCATCGACTATATAACCAGAAATAGAGACGAAATAAGAGCCATCTATCTCTCTCAATATACAACTCATCAGGCAAATGGGCCTTATATCACTTTTAAAAAGTATAATATCATTGCTTTTAAATATCAACTCTCGTTTGCGCTGAAATCACAAATTAGAAAGCTGAAATAGTATAGCGTCAACAACTGACCTGTGTGAACGTCTCCGAATATTCCAAAAATATTCTGTATTTATTGTAATAAAGATAATATCTCTAACAATGGGGGCTGTTCCATTCGGTGGTGCGGGAAAAACAGCAAAACATCTAATTACAAAACCAACGGAATCACATTTCATCGGTAATTAAATATTAAATATGTAATTTTCCAATTTTTATCGACTATAGCAACGCTCAAGTTAAACTGGTCGATTTGAAGTGAAACAATTGACGACACTCGTCAATTGTTTGGCAAAATAGTTTTCAAACAAATTGAATGACATTTTATCGGTCCTAGGCTTATATACTCGAGGCGTTTATTGCACATAGAATAGACAATACTTCCCTCTGGAAGTCTGTAATGATAAAAGGCAAAAAATAAAAACAAAATAGTTATCTCCCTTATTTTATTATTACAAAGATCGTACCGAATCGGCACGGAATGCTGAAGACGCTGGTTCGAATCCAGCCGGATCGAAAGTTTGTTTCTTACTGTTCGATCCTTGTATTGATAATTATAACATACTAGTAAATGAACTTTATAGTTATATTTTTTATTAATAATAAAAACCATAGAACACAATGCAATAATTTCGGAGTAACGAAGCAAAATTAATATTACGAACTAAACTTAATACTTTCTAATTTCTTGCTCAAACTTGGGCAAGGTTCGGTTTTGTAAATACATTTATGTGCGAAAACGGATTCATCCCCTAGTTTGCCACCCTTAGAGGTGGAATATTGTCTTCAAATTTAAATGGGACCAATACTGAGGTACCCTGTTTCCAACAAAAAAAAATCAATAAAAATCGGTTCACAAATGCTGCAGTAATCGCGTAACATATACATATAAAAAATACAGCCGAATTGAGAACCGCCTCCTTTTCTGAAGTCGGTTAAAAACTACCTTAGCTCGCCATTTTTACTAAGTCGTAGTCAAAATTTGTTGTGTATTGGTTTCCACAACGGATTCGGAACTTCGCACAACCCTTACGTTCATTGTAGGCAACAGTCTTCCGTGAATATCCCCACTAAATTAAATACTCGATTTAGAGCACTGCGGATTCTACTCATATATGGATGGTCCGCAGGCGGACAGTCCGCCTGGACCGTACGCATAGGTTACCTATCAATAGTTCGAAATGACATTTTCCAGAAACAACGTTTGGTCGAAATTTCATAACCTCGAAAGTAATTTTGAGAGAAAAATGTTTTCTTTTACACCTAACCTAACCGAACCTAATCGTGTCTTTGCGATAAACATTCAACATATTCTGAAAGAACAACTGTTTCATTATAATTCGGCTTTCGGTGTAATGAAAATTCGAACAAATGTTATTTCGGACAAAAAAAATTTCGACTTTGTGATAGGTTACAAAGTTGTGTAAGGTGTTGAATAGGTTGTGTAAGGTGGCAAAGTGCTTCCCTTGACGAATAATTTAAATAGCAACAAAGCTCCCTGTGAAAGAGTTCGTCCAGGGTTGTCTATTTCTTACCTTATCTATTTCTGCCGCCAAGCAGTAATGTCAGCATTACTGTGTTCCGGTTTTGAAGGATAAGAGTGCTGGTGAAATTACAGTCAACTTACGTCTCAGCTCAGGGCGTAGTGGCAGTGCCCCTCAGATCTTTGCAATTTAAAGCTCTGAAAGGTACTGTAATTATCAAAGACAGGCGCACGTCTAGTACGTCCTGACACTTGATGTTATAAAGAAAATAATAATAATAATTTCACAAAGAGCTCTACTGTTTTAAAGGAACTCGCTTTTAAATTACGAATTTCTCGTAAGGACTTCACATTATTTAAGATATTTCGTAGCGAATATGAGTTTATTTTTCAAATAATTAGAGTGTGATCACATTACAACGCGGTATCATTTTGAGCTAATCAGAAAAATCTTGGAACTTTAAGAGCAGTTACACGGCGCGAGTTTTAGCAGTGATACAAACGTGTGTTTATAAAACGCGCGATTGTATTATAGGCGTTTGCATTGATGCAAACAGAAAACGTGTATCGCGGTTGTATCGCTGCTTGAAGTCGCCGTGTATAAAATGGTTACGCGTTTGACTTCCGCTAGGACCACTGACGCGAAACGTCTTTTCGCTCTTATCGCATAAATATAAAGCTTTTTTTAACGGCTTAATGCGATTCCGCAGCGAGAATTACGGTGACTTCATTAAGTGGCGAAATTATAAAAATAATTGAAATAAATGTGGCACCAGCCCTTTATGTCATTGGTCTGATTCTAGCACCAACAAGACTTAAGAATATTATTTGAGCATAACAATATCGATGCCTGACTTTCTCAAACTCGTATCTTGAAAGGAGTGATGATTCAGAAGATGGCAAAACTTTCTATTTATTTTAAATCTCTTATCAAGGGTGTTAATTTGGATACATTACTTTAAAAATAGGTAAAAGCTAGTTTGTAAATATGAAAGAAATGGTATATGAAATCAGCCTGTAAAATTTGTACATAGAATCCATTTTTTTCATTTCAGTAACTTTGTGCTTTAAGATACGAGTTTGATAAAGTACGGTGAATTATTATCACTGATACAAAGAAAACTTCCGTCGATCTCAATGGACTCAAATAAGTAGGCACGTCGCTCTCGCGCAAGTCGCGTCCTGTCGCGCTAGCCCTACAGTGTTTGTTTCCATGGCGGTCCCCTCTTAGCCAACTGAGCTGTGGAGTGAAATTATTTGTGTTTGAACTGACAACCTGAGTGTAATAATATTGTTACACCTTTCCTTTTTATAAGTGTAGGCTTTTCCATATTATCACACATTTTTAATTTATTTATCAAAAATCAAATTAAATTCCGTCTTCAAAAAAATCCAATCACAGACATGTGAAAATGACAAGTATAATCTCAGTACAGAGTACTAAAAACCGACCTCAAAAAAGTTTTATTAAAATATCCCCTAGTTCGCCACTATACAGGACTTGACACTGGAGATCATAAAAATCGGTTCTCACTACTCAAAGTACATTGAGAGAAAAACGCCTTAAATTGGAGAAATAGCAAACTCAACCATTAAAGTAATTGCTCCTAAATTAAAGTTAGGCGCTATTTATAAAAATGAATCATATCATATATAATCATATATCATAAATCGATTTTGATTAGAGATAATGCGGATAGAATGGATGAGACAGGATTCAAAGGATCAAGCTATTTGGCTCAAAGAACCACGCTATTCGGCTCAAAGGACCATGCTATGACAGGGCCAAAATGGGGTAGGGTGAACGCACTGACTGACCTTGGGTTGTTCCCTCGATAGATGTGTCGGTCGCTGGTGTTTATGCGTATGCCCAGGTGTTAAGGGGTTGTCGCGCCGCCAACTCTGGTCTCTCACAGACAGATGAGATGCTAAGATGATTTTCCGTATTGCCGTTGGACAACTGTTACAGTGATATCGCGTCAAAAGCGACCGTTCGCTAGCGCGGCGTAGTTGCAACAGGGCCCGTGAAAACGGGGAATATCCTACCCTCAAACCAGTGCGTTTTTTAGGATAGGAATAGACAGGAGGTGAGTAGATCATTTGTGCATTTGCTAAGATGCCTACCTATCAAATTTGACATATAATAATATAATATATACGTCGGCGGACTAAAGCATTTAAAAAGTGCTACTATTTCTAATACATAATGAAATGTTTTTTGTGTTGTCCAATATTATAATATTAGAATATGTGAAGAGAATGATAACAAATGAATTTGACTTACGTGATTTAAACGGTAGATATATTAATTTGTCGTTGATTTTTTACTTATGTGCGCCGACCCTAGATATTATTATCATATTAACATTAACTTTGGCTAAGTTATACAGCGTCAAAAGAAAACCATCGCAGCGCAGCAGATTATGCTAAATGTTCTGTAAAATTCTATCGAGACAAATCACAAAATAGACCAAACATAATACGGTCTTTAAGGTAAGGTATTTAAAAGAAAAATACGTGGCTCCAGCCGCTTACGCCATTTGCTTGGTGCCAAAAACGAGTAAATTTTTATTTAATATGAAAAACGATATTTAAATTAATTTTTTGAATTAAAAAAAAAAGAAATATTTTTGAAATGTCGTCATTATTTAGACTATGGATTAGAAATTAGAACAAAGAAAATATTAAAAAAGCACTTACATATCCCGAGCGACGTCAACGCGAAGTCAAAATGGCAAGTGCAATGATTCAATTGGAAACTGCACGAGTACATGCATGCAAGCTAAATCAAATTTGCCTTATCCTGTTTGTACAATAAAAAGGAAGTCGGTAATATTATCCACTTTAAGTATAAGCCACATAGGTCAAGATACTCAATACTGCACCCACAGGAAAAACGTTGCTATCTACCTAAACATCACTGTTATAAATGTAAATAAATTCAAATCTTTCACAACCAATATTTGTTGAATATTTATTTTACTATGTAAGTCATGGTTTCCCAAAGTGGTCCTTTAGTGGTCCAGAGGGCGCTTTAGAAGCAATTGGGGGGCGTTGATGCTGTCCGGGGGTGATATCGCATTTGAAAAAACCTGGATTATCTATCGAGTTCTTAGGTTTTCGCGATTGTTACACATAGGAAATGAAACTATTTTTCCGGATTTAAATCGCGTATATTTGTTTTTTCAAACAAACTGACGTTTCGGGATCTTTACAGGTCCCATGGTCACGGTTGACTGAGGTGGTACAGTCTTCAACCATAGTTACAATAGTTATTAATGAAATACCTTATTTTTAATTTTACAAAAAAAAACATTCCAATTTACGCTATATTAAGTTTTACAAATTATTTTATTGAATGAATTTTTATTAAATTCAATTTATTATTAATTATTAATAGAAATTAGAATAAACTAAAACATATTAATTAGTACTGCAGTCTTATGTCTGTTTGGGATTTTTCATTAGAGGAAATACTGGATCCTAAACTGGTGGTACGGAGAAACCATCTTCCTTGTTGAAATTAGGATGTTTTTTAATTTCAATGGCCTCTCGCAGCATCCTGGGTAGATAACGGCTTTCTTTTGCAAGGACCTGGGGTTTGTCAAACTTCATTGAATGTGTAGGTTTATCCATGACATGCTCGCAGACTGCAGACTTGTTTACGCAACGGTGTTTAACATCAGCTATATGTTCTTTGACGCGGGTACAAATACTTCGCTTTGTTAGTCCAATATAAGAGAGACCGCACTCACAGTCAAGCTTGTAAACTCCTGCATCCTGTAAGGGGATGTTACATTTCACGGGACTCAGGAACTGAGAAATCTTCCTCAGGGGCTTGAAATAGGTCGTATATTCTGATCGTGTGATCATTTAGTAGTATGTGGTAGTGGAAACTCCCTTAAAGTTACAATTATAGTGTTGGTGGATATGTTATAAAATAGCGCATGTGTACCATTTTCAAATTTTGAACAAAATTTCCGCAAATACTATATCAACCAAACTGTATTCAAAGTGATAATTATTATTTTTGATTTGTTTTGATACCTTGATAATTGTGTTCATGAATATCCTTGACAACTATCATAACACTTATAAAATGAATTGGTACAACAAAATGCTACCACTAGCAACATTGTGCCATATGTTTGTATCAGAGATATATCGAAACGTGTGCAATGTCAATCTCAAAAAACAAGTTAACCAAATTTTTTCCCCAAAGATTTTCTTCTGTGTTTATTTAGTTTTGCCACATTTTTTCATTTTTAGTCAAAAATTAAAGAGAACTATGAATCAGCATTGATAATTATAAAAAAAAAAAATCTTCAATTTCTAACTTTGCCTGAAACTACTACACATGAAAATTAACTAGAATTAATTAAACTTTAATGGAAACTATTCAAGAGCACAATCGGTAGATAAAATTAACTTCACTCTCTTGGACTTATTAAAATAGTGCATTTACTTACCTTAGTTCATATTTGGACGTCAAAGTTGTAAACGACATTGTACCTCACGCATATTTTATGAAAATAGGATAAGGAGGTAAAGAGGTGCGCGCCCGGCTGCCATTTGTGCATTGCACATACTATAGTGTTATAGTTGTGCAGTGTAATGCCTAGACCGGCGTTAGATAAAGGTAATAATGTACTCACTTTTCTTTCTCGATGAGAACGGTCTTCTGTCCCCAGCCTCTTTTCGCGAGATGGTACGCGACCGCAGCGCCCATCACCCCGCCGCCACACACCACGACCTTAGCTTTTGATGGCAACGCCGACATGCACCCGTCCAGTGTCTCATGGTGGTCTAATGCATCTAATCGATTGGCAATTTGACGACATCCTACACTTGCACATTTATATGTAGTATGCAAAAGGTCACTCCGAATTTTTCTCACCAACATTGTAAATACACCATTCACGAGTAAAACTAAAAATACAATATTATGCCTACGAACTACATAAAAATAGCTACAAATCTCTAAAATCTAAAAATATAAATCAAAATGCATTGCTTGACATTTTTGTTTTGTTTTGACAGTTGGCGTGCTGTGTTGCCAGTTTCTGCGTACGAATGCATCCGCAGAACAAAATCGAAAATCTATTAATATTTTTTTATATTTTGTGTCAGTAAGATTTCGTTTGCGGAATTCGGCCTCTTCTTCTTCTTCTTGTTATCGTATCGGTGGCACAATGTTTGCTGTCGTCACTGCCGTAGTGAAAAATCGGCGTAAGGGAACTCATCCATTGTTGCCCAGGCTTCGCCAGACGTAGGTATTCAGGAAAGGCATGGTATTAGGGGTTAAAGTATGAAATTGCCGTTTTATTGCAATAGGTTATTTGAATTTTCATAGAATCTTCATGGTTTAAGGTTTTCGAATGAAACTTTTTTCAAATGGTTACTGTGATTTTTTTTTTTTTTAATTTGAAACATTTGAATATCGACTTTCAATTGTTTTTGTTATTCAATTTAGACAAGAAAGATGGATACTGCGAAAATTCGAGTGATTTTTGAATACGAGTTCCGACGCGGAACTAACGCGGCAGAAACAGCCCGCAATATCAATGCTGCGTTTGGAGAGGGGTCTACTAATGAACGCACCGTGCGATTTTGGTTTAAACGCTTTCGTTATGGAAATTTCGACTTAAAGAACGAGCCACGAGGAAGACCGCCCACACAGGTGAATAACGATGAATTAAGAGAGATAGTGGAAGCCGATCCTAGTCAAACTACCCAGGAATTAGCGGCATGGTTTAACGTTACCTTACCCACAATATTGACTCACTTGCGTCAAATCAATAAAATAAAAAAATACGAAAAATGGGTGCCTCATGATTTGACTGATCTGCAGAAAGAAACGCGTGTTGAAACTTGTGTTGCCTTGTTGAACCGGTACAGAAATGAAGGAATATTGGATCGAATTGTAACATGTGATGAAAAGTGGATTCTTTATGATAACCGGAAAAGAAAAATGCAATGGCTGACCCCAGGTCAAATGCCACAACAGTGTCCTAAAGCAAAACTTACCAATAAAAAGGTAATGGTAACTGTTTGGTGGTCTCAGCATGGTGTTATTCACTATAGTTTTCTCCGATCTGGTCAAGCAATAACGGCAGATGTCTATTGTGCCGAACTCCGAACCATGTTGACAAAACTAGCAGTAAAACAGCCCCGACTCATGAATCGATCTTCACCATTATTGCTCCACGACAACGCGAGACCTCACACAGCACGAGATACCATTTTGACCCTTCAGGAACTGCAGTTAGAAACCATTCGTCATCCTCCGTATTCACCAGACCTTGCTCCAACGGACTACCATTTTTTTCGTGATTTGGACAATTATCTACGTGACAAGAAGTTTTCTTCCCAGGAGGCAGTACAAAATGCTTTCACACAGTTTGTGCAGTCTAGATCGTCGGAATTCTATCGCAAAGGCATTAATAACCTTCCCATTAGATGGCAGCAATGTATAGATAATAATGACAACTATTTTGATTAAATAAATTTGTTAAAAATTTAAAAAATAAACAATTTAGATTTTCAGTACAAATCGGCAATTTCATACTTTAACCCCTATTAT
>NW_020654729.1:0-14455 GCF_003589595.1 Hyposmocoma kahamanoa
ACAACTCCTTCACGCACGACGGTGAGTGCCGCGGCCGACTCCGCTCGCTTCGACGGGCGCCCGACGCTCGTCGTTCTCCGTACACGTAGTAATATTCTGTACGATCCAAGTTTGTTTTGAAAACCGTTTACGGTCATACGATCTCCGCTTGTGTTGTATCACTGCGCGTTCGTTTTTCGGTGTGTCGTTGGCGACAGTCCCGCTGTTGCGACAATCTTCAGCCCTTCTTGTTTTTAAATAATTGTCCTAACTGCCTCCGTGACCGAACGGTTACCGTGACCGACTGCCACGCGGAGGTCCCGAGTTCGATTCCCGGGCCGAGAGAAATATTTGTATGTGTGACGTTTATTTCTCCCGTAAGTTTGAATATAATTTGTGGTTGTCTATGTGTACCTTGAACCGCGATACGGGGTAGCTCTAGCGCGAGGGATGTGAGTTCTACGAAAAAAATTACATATCATTAAATTTTTCACATTTCAACATTCACAAGATTATTTATTACATTGATTGTATATGACTGTTTGTTACCCGAATACGCAGATAAAATATTACAAATTCTACATTATGACATAGGTAGGAATAAATATTTTCCAGTGATCAACGTCAAACTCACATGTGCGCCAATTTAAAAAAAGATAACCCATCACAAACTCAAATTTCCTTTTTCCGAATTTCATTACTCCGAAATCGGTTCGACTTTTTTTCATTAGTGCGATGACAGTTTTGGTATTGTATCACAGAAATGTCGTACAACAGAAGTATCATTTGTCCGAAAACCAATTATAAGAATAATTATTACACATATGTTCTTTAGGCAGAAGTTTGTTTGATCTAATCATGTTTGTTGTACCGTCCGTTTCCCATATAATTTAGATTGTTGAAAATTCGTTTCGACAAAACTATCTATCTTATTTCTATATATCTATCTATTCTTAGATAAAATTATACCGCCCTACAATTTCACCGTATAGCTCCAAAATTCTGGACTGTACTTTGCTGGTGCACTGCAAGTCCCACTTACGTAATTTTTGTCATAACATTATAAATAAATAAATAAAATTGTTTATTCAGTAACATAATGTACAGAGAAAACTAAAGACTACTTATGCGATTTAATGTAAAAATAACACATGTACCTGAACTAGGAAATTCCTGTATTTCAGGTAAAAATTACTACTAATTATAAACGTGGATACTATTAATAATAGGGGTTAAAGTATGAAATTGCCGATTTGTACTGAAAATCTAAATTGTTTATTTTTTAAATTTTTAACAAATTTATTTAATCAAAATAGTTGCCATTATTATCTATACATTGCTGCCATCTAATGGGAAGGTTATTAATGCCTTTGCGATAGAACTCCGACGATCTAGACTGCACAAACTGTGTGAAAGCATTTTGTACTGCCTCCTGGGAAAAAAACTTCTTGTCACGTAGATAATTGTCCAAATCACGAAAAAAATGGTAGTCCGTTGGAGCAAGGTCTGGTGAATACGGAGGATGACGAATGGTTTCTAACTGCAGTTCCTGAAGGGTCAAAATGGTTTCTCGTGCTGTGTGAGGTCTCGCGTTGTCGTGGAGCAATAATGGTGAAGATCGATTCATGAGTCGGGGCTGTTTTACTGCTAGTTTTGTCAACATGGTTCGGAGTTCGGCACAATAGACATCTGCCGTTATTGCTTGACCAGATCGGAGAAAACTATAGTGAATAACACCATGCTGAGACCACCAAACAGTTACCATTACCTTTTTATTGGTAAGTTTTGCTTTAGGACACTGTTGTGGCATTTGACCTGGGGTCAGCCATTGCATTTTTCTTTTCCGGTTATCATAAAGAATCCACTTTTCATCACATGTTACAATTCGATCCAATATTCCTTCATTTCTGTACCGGTTCAACAAGGCAACACAAGTTTCAACATGCGTTTCTTTCTGCAGATCAGTCAAATCATGAGGCACCCATTTTTCGTATTTTTTTATTTTATTGATTTGACGCAAGTGAGTCAATATTGTGGGTAAGGTAACGTTAAACCATGCCGCTAATTCCTGGGTAGTTTGACTAGGATCGGCTTCCACTATCTCTCGATCTCGATTGCATTTTTGTCGCGCGATGTAATCGGTCGTGTTTAAATAAAATAATATTTTAAATACTTACATAATTGTGACCTAGCTCCACTTTATGCGGAAGCAAATTATCTGTGTCAGTACAGTACGTGTTCACGTTTAAGTAATTTATTGGAAGTAATAATGTTCAATGCTTCTTGTAAACATTAAAACAAAAAATGGAAGGCAGTCCCTTTAATCGGAGTGCACTAACGCGCCGCAGCCCGCCGCCAACGCCCTTGACGCCCCAACGCCCGCGCCCGCAGAGTCCCTGCAGAACGAGGATCCTCCAGATGTGGTATCCACGCCTGAGATCCAGAACTGGATGAGTGCAATAGAACAATGCTTGAACGAGGTATGTGCTATTTCTACCGAAGGCAAGCTAAATTCAGACCAAAAGCTAAGAATTAGCACTTTGTGCCGAAAAGTGGCAAATGGGACGTCTCAATTGGCAGTACAGTACCAGTCCCTAAAACAAAAAGCCGTTCAAGCATACTCATCCCTTAAAGCCCTTAAAGAAAATCAAGACCTGTCGCAGCGACTTCAAGACCTAAAGCAGCGTATTGAAGAATCAACAAACCCTCTCTCAGATACAGTTTCTTTTGCAGACATGGTAAAAAAAAAGCTCCAATAATTTTGTTCAGCCTAATAAGATAAGCTCTGTAGCAATTTATCCTACTGACAAATTGAAATCGAGTGATGAAACAAAAAATCTGGTTCAAAAAATTATCCGACCTGAAGAAATGAAACTGCACGTAAGAGGGTTACGCAAAACTAAGAACGGCGGTGTTATTATAAGCACTGACACCAAAGACGACCTAGAAAAGCTGAAACAGGTGGCCCAATTAAAAACCTCCGGCCTTACTGTTGACGAGCCACATAAGCGCAAACCCAGAATTGTGATTATTGGTGTGCCTACATCTTTGCAGGAAACCGAAGTAGTGAACTGTATATTTCAACAAAATTTAGCCGACAAGCTGCAGGGTATGTCTCTTGAGTCATTTTTAAATAATATTAAATTAAGCCATAAGTCTGGAAAGAAAAACACCGAGTCCTGCAATTACATATTTGAAGTCGCTCCACATATACGTAAGGCCCTAATAACCAACGATAGAGTCTTTATCAACTGGTCGTCGTGTCCTGTAAGAGATTTTACTCTAGTTACTAGGTGCTTTAAATGTCAGCAATATGGTCATGCTGCCAAGACCTGCCGGGAGGAGGCCACCATCTGCGGCCACTGTGGTGAAACCGGTCACACAATAAAGGACTGCACTAAGAAGACCGAACCTCCTAAATGTGCTACATGCTTGCATTTCAAGAAGACCTGCGACCACCAAACAGGAGATTTTAATTGTCCCGCGAGAAAAATGGCCGAAAAAAGGTACATTAATTCAATAGATTATGAAGGCGCCTAAGAGCGTCACTCACTAATTTTACTTAATAGATCTTAATTTAATTAAACACTATGAGTGATAGTCTAGTTCGCGATCTAGATAATTTCTCTGTATCAGAGTCAAAGTCTTGTGAAGTTGAAATGTGCAGACAATATTTATTACAATATTTATTAATATTTATTATTAGTAAAAAGTACTACTAATTATAAATGTGGATACTATTAATATTATAAATACTTTTTAGGAGAATCTTATGAAATAAAATTAAACAATTAAATAATAAATTGCCAATAAAAAAATAAATAAAAAATGTACACTTAAACAAGACAACATTTATTTTACGATAATAAATTAATTCTCTGTATCCTCATAGGACATATTTTGAAGAGCTTCTTGGAGAATTTTCTTTACCTTAAAGCAACAGAAATTATAAATGGAATATTTGGCGTTTAATTTATTGTACAAAAATGGTCCAAGAAACACAAAAAATCTTGAAATAAAAGTGTGTTTTGATGATATAATTTTGGGGCAGACAATATCTTTTCGTCTTTTATTAGTGTTTTCAGTAATATATGGAAGTAATACGTGCTGTTTGAGGACTGTGGACTTAATAAATAATTGCCTTACAGTTAATACTTTACATGACTTATACAGAAGGTCAGTGGGGTAACGGAAAGGGCGGTAGGTAGAAACCTTTAGGACAACTCGCTGGGCTCTTTCAATGATTAGTAAAGTAGTTTTAGCTATACCACCCCATGATGTAATGCAGTAAGTAATTAATGATTGGCATAATGCATAATAAACTTGCCTGATTATTTTAAAATCAGCAGAAACGCGTAGTTTTTTAAACACAAACATTAACTTACGGAGTCGGGCGCTTAGTGCTTCGATATGGTGTTTAAAGGATAGGTTATCATCTAATATAACACCTAAATACTTTATCTTGTTAGTAATAGCAATGTCTGGACATTTACACAGGTTGTTAGTAGTCTCAAAACAATGGTGAGCATATAGTTTAGGATTAGATATAAATGACTTTGATTTCCGCATATGGAATTGCATAAAACAAGTTTTATCCGCATTTAGTGTTAGCAAATGATGTTGGAGCCAGTTATTTACTATATTGCATCCACGCTGTGCATAGTCGTATACCTCCTTGTCAGAGTTTGCAGAAAAGAGTAGAACAGTATCATCATACAATCATACAAAGGTCATTAATGTAAATCAGAAAAAGTGTTGGTCCTAAAATACTTCCTTGAGGAATTCCAAATGAAGTGCACTTCAGATCAGAACTGTGAATGTCACCTATTTTAACACATTGGGATCGGTCCTCCAGGTAGTTTTCGAGTAATTTAAGCTGTATGCCCCTTATACCAAGCGATTCAAGCTTCTGTAACAGCACAGGGATGTAAACCGTATCAAACGCCTTCGCTAGGTCTAGAAAATACCCAGTTTTGTTACCCTTGTCTAGTTCCATTGCTACAAAATTCGTAAGGTGATGCACGGGGTCAGATGTCGATAATTTAGATCTAAAACCGAACTGTGTTTTAGATAATATGGAATGTCTCTCCAAATACAAGACAAGTCTATTGTTAATAAGTTTTTCTAATGTTTTAGATATTGCTGGCAGTAACGAAATAGGTCTATAATTAGTCATTTGTTCTTGGTTACCAGATTTATGTACCGGGACCACAACAGCTTTTTTTAAACACGTGGGGAATATTCCTTTTGTTAAACATTTTTGCAAAATGAGCGTAAGCGGTGAAAGTAGAATGTGCCTGAATTGTTTTAGTATTTTGTTAGATATGTTATCACAACCAGTAGCACTATCGCTTTTAAAGCTTACAATTATTCTTTCAACCTCACTTTCATCCGTATCTAATATTACAATATTTCCAAACCTTTTTACTGTCTGTACCAGCTTTATCCAATTCTTTTTTATATTTTTATGCTTTGTTTGAGTATCCAATATATACCGTATAACTGAATCGAGACGAGTACCAGAACCGAATTTGTTTGCATTTCCTAGCTGGGTCGACCCCCTTATGCGGGTTTAGGTTAGGTTAGTATATGAAAAAGCCGCACGAGCCGAGCGAGCAAAGCGAGCGTACCGCGGCAGCGGCCGGCGTGTACCAGAGCCGAATTTGTTTGCATTACCTAGACGGTACGACCCCCTCCTGTAGGTTTAAGTTAGGGTTAGTATATGAAAAACCCCACGAGCCGAGCGAGCGAAGCGAGCGCACTATGAAAAATAGTAGAACAACGGCGTATCAAAAATGGTTTTGACCAATGTCTTAATTGAAATACACATTTAATTTTATTTAATAGTTAGATGTCATACTTTGATTTCGCAAAATGACCTTTCTTCGGCCGTCATTTTGCCAAAGCAAAATGGCGGCCGAAGAAAAACTTGCTTCGATGCGGCTGAAAATTGGCATGCGGGGGTCTTTAGGAGTCGATAATCATAATTTGAAAAAACATTACACTACTTAATGAATATGGATTCGAACATGTCTATGGTGCATATATTCAAGGGCTGCGATCAAAGGGAGAAAGTAATAAAGCAAAGTCGTGAAGGCATCGAGGTCTGCAGATGCAGAGAAAAAAATATCAATGCTAAAATTTATGGTCGACTCTAATACCATCCAAACGCTTAGCGATCAAGAAGCATTAAGTGTATTTATTGAATTGGACCTGAGCAGGGCTCAGTATTTATATTTGAAGAATATTATGGATGAACGAAACTGTTTCTTACTACCACCTTATTATGATGATTTTGCATATTTCTTACAACCTTTCGTTTCAAAAATGGTCAGCTACGAGTGACGAAAATAAACAAATGAAACAAGAGAAGAAAACTGTGGTACAAAGACGCTTTCGAGAAGAGCTTGGATTAATAATTTATAAATATGATAATCCACGGCAAGGGAGGCGGCTGGGAGGTTTTGCAACCTAATGAGTATGATGTACCTATTGCTAACCACAGTGCTTGCTAATCACAGTGACCAAAACAAGGCAATTGAATATTTATTAACCCACATGAACAGCAAACAACCACCAACTTGCACACTGCCTAGTGTTACAAAAGACACACTAAACAAATGTTTCAAACACCTAGTAAATAAGGCTCCCGCTACACAGGACATATATGACATATCAGTAAATGTACTTATAATTGCCTGGCCAGTCATATCAACTCTACTGGTACAACTCGGCAATGAGATGTTCTGCACGGGAGTGTATCCAAACGTCCTGAAGAGCACGCGTGTACAAGGGCAAAGGTGAGATGAGCAGAGTTGATGATTATAGACCTATAACTATTGTACCTAATATTTCAAAGATAATTGAGTCGGTTATTTCCTCTCACCTAATGTCACATTTAGAATACAATGATCTTGTGGCATATCACTAATGGCTTATTGGTTTTGTTCGCTGATGATACCACTATAATTGTGTGCGCCCGTACTTACGACGAACTCAATATAAAAGTAGGAAATGTCTATATGAGTCTGATGAAATGGTTCACTTCCAATGATATCATACTGAATGCTGCTAAATCTAGTTTAATATTGTTCTCTGGTAGATCAATCCCGAGGCCAACGTGTTTGGATAGTCCAATGCCCATAACTGACCACAGTAAGTTCTTAGGATTCATTCTGGATGAAAATTTAACGTGGAAGCGTCATATAAATTCTATGTGTGGTTGACTAAGTAGTGCGACTTATGCACTAAAAAAAATTAAAACCTGTCGTTACAGATTCCATACTACGACAAACATATTTTGCATATTTCCACTCCATAATGTCGAATGGTACCATTCTATGGGGTGACTCCACTGATTCTGACAGGGTATTCATTATGCAGAAACGAGCAATGAGGATACTTGCCGGAGTAACACGAAGACTCTCTTGTAGGGACTTATTTGTGAGACACAAAACAAACAAAAGCAATATTCGTAATGAGCACCCCCAAATACCTCGAAAACGATACCCACATAGCATTTTTTTGAAAAATCGTGCCCGCCATCTTGGATTTAGACATGAGTGCCATATTCGTAATGAGCACCCCCAAGTACCTCGAAAATGATACCCATATTGCATTTATTTGAAAAATCGTGTCCGCCATCTTGGATTTACAAATAAGTGCTATATTCGTTTTTCATCGACAAAACCGAGCATATCTGTAGGCACCTGATCGACAATGTCGGGCAAATTTGTAGGCACCTTTAACTTAATGATGAGTTAAGCAAGATACAATTTCCCCACTTTTGAGGGAAATGTTATTCCATGGCATCATTATTTGTATATTTGTGTGCGTGCCGACGAGCGTAGTTACAAGTTGCTTACGCCTACATGAATTTGGTTTTTGCCTCACTTGTGACAGTTCGTTTGATATGAAACTATCATTCTATGCGTTATTATTCTAAGTATTAGGTAGTATTTACCAGAGATTTATGATTTTACACATTTTTTCTCTCAATTACGGGTAGTTAAATAAATGCGTTTAAAAGCGTCGTAATTCCCACTATATAGTATAATAAAAATTAAAATGTGTATCTCAAAAAACAAAACAGTTGCAGATTTTTGGTCCGTAACTGACCTAAATTTCCTATAGTGGAGCGTGTCGCGGCTGCGCCGGGCGAGTGCCCGGACCGAATTTGTTTGCGTTTCCTACTTGATTCGACCCCTTCTGTGGGTGTAAGTTAGATTAGTATATGAAAAAGCGGCACGATCCGAACGAGCGAAGCGAGCGACTACAACTCGATCAAATTAACTTGCACCTCGTTTACCATATTTTCTAAAGACGCAAAGTGCTTTAATTTGACGAGTTGTATTGTACGACACGTTCTAAAACATTCCATTTCTGTAATAGGAAATAATATAACAAAAATGTATTTGTCTATCGTTTTTTTTACAAAGTAAAAATATTAAATTAGGTATATAGTCATACGGTTTGTTGGAGAAATAAAAATTAGGAGACAAATAACTTGTCTTTATGTCAAAATAATGAAACATTAATAGTGTAACGAAAAAACCGTAACGTGTTTTTAGACAAATGAAACAAAATCTATTCAATAAAAGTCTAAAGGTTTTCGGAGAAATTAAATTCTGTAAATCGTGCTTCTAGCTTGTGATAGGTAACCAAAAAAAATGTATATTATTTATTTGTTTATTTATTATTATTATTTATAAGATCCCACTAAAATAAAATATCAATGTTTTCATATGTACTTTATGTAAACAAAGATATATATAGAAATAGAACGTGCCAATTAGTGATAAAACTTTTCTATGGCAGTACAAACATTGACAGTCAAATTCTCCATATTTTCGAGCGCTTAGCATTCTATTCCTCCGCCACAATTAATATGCCAATAACTGCCAGAATTATATGGTCGTAGCCTATAATTCTTAATGTTTACGTCTCACGCTCACGGCTATGGGACACGGAGGGAAAGTACTTTAAATGTTGTAGACAGGATATTTTGCTAGGAAAGTACTTTAAATGTTGTAGACAGGATATTTTGCTAGATTATTTTATTTGTAAAATTAAGTAACACTGCATTCAAAGACCTTTGCCGATCGAAAGGGTCAATTATAAGAATTAGCTCCTTATAAGTAACATATTATCTTAATTTAAAGGAACACCGTTCAATTATACAATTTATTTAAAAAAGAAATTAACTATAAACTGCCAATGTATCTACGGTATTTGCAATTCATTTATCAAATATTCCAAATGGAATCAGACTTCTTGAATGCAAATCTCAACCTTCTGATTCGCCTGTAGATTTTGTTGTCGTTTCATAATGAATATTCGAAATAATGCGCCTCTCATCCACATTGTCAAATCGCTTCATGTGTAATAAATGTTTCACGTACCTCCAGAAAAAGACATATAATAGTGTAGAGTGTCGCCGACCATCCAATCGGTCCGTGTGTCCCGACAGAGGAAATAAAACATTAATTAAGGGACCGTGCTGCTCTCCGACTGTTAAGAGCTGGAACTCCATCTTGAAGTATCGCATATAGACAAAGATAACGACTAAGATAAAGATAAAGACTAAGAGAGATGTAAAACGCATTACAATAAATTTTTATCAAACATGTTCGAAAATGTTTGTTAAAGCAAAGCTTGTCATTTATGGGTTGTGAAACTCTGTGTCGACCAACACTGCAAAATAGATATGGAAATTTATGACTGTCCTCTGCTCTGAATATATCTATTAACGATCTTAAATACGTAAGATACGGTACATTCCTATTAGGAATTATACATTCTATGAGTTTTATATTTAGGTTCAAAATGTAATGAAAATGATAAAATACAAATATTCCTTTACGCTACTAATGTTAAAGTTGTTAGAGCTACTTTAAAGAAGTTCATTTTTTTTTTACTTTATTTATGAAATGCAAAATATTGTTTATAGTATTACTTACTTTACGTTAATTATGTTAATAAGGTGCACGAATATACTATTGCTTCCTTTAAACCTGCACAACATGCTTTAAAAAAAATGGCGATAAAATTAATGAAATTACTATTAATAAATTGGAGTTCTTTTCTATTATTTTTATTTTTTTGTATTTTTATATGTTCTTTGCTAAAATGAGTTGTAAGGAGAAGAATATTTAAAAACAAGAAGCAAAACTTGTTTTTTTTTAGTTCATTCTTTAGACATTATTATTTTCTCGTATTGTTTGAGAAAATCACCATATTTCTGCCGTTCGCTAACTGAAATGCGGCTAAGTGACAAAATAATTTTTTGAAATATCATAAAAAACCATAACCCAGTTGTAGAATATTGAAATTGTTTGATGATATTTCGGCTACGCATTGTCTGGGTAAGTTCCGATAAGTCGAACACGTCAATTAGTTTTAACTGATTTTAAAAGAGAATTTTGTGTACTATTTTTTAAAATGGTTATTTGACCATTTGTCACTTAACCGTTTTAGTTAGTCGACGGCAGACATATACTTCGAGGGGAATAAGGATTACCCGACTCGTAAAATACAGTCAAATACATTTTTTTCTTTTTCATATTTTGTTGGTTAACTTTTAAAAAACTTAAAAATTACATAATGCTTTCACGAAACAAAATATCCTATCTACAATATTTAAAGGATTTTTTCTTCGTGATTGTGGGTGGACAAGTGGAAGTTCAAAGTGATCGTGAACGATGTGTCGTAGCATACACCGGCCATATTTCCGGGAATATTGTTCGGTAATTTCGTTAAATGCAGCATTTAATTTATTGATAACCTAATGGGTGCGGGTCGCCGCCGTCTAAAATGAAATAAACGGTGATTCGAGAAGATAGTCTTCCCGGGCCGTGTGAAGAAGCAACGACGCTTGAATGAATTCGCAGGCATGGGCGGGCGCATCTTCGTGGTGGACCGGCACCGGCGCAGCGGCGGGAAGCAGGCGCAAGCCGGCGCCGCGACGCGCCCGTCGCCGCTGTTCGCCGCACCGGCGCTGCTGCTGCTGCTGCTCGGGCCGCGCCGCGCCGCGTGACCGTCGGGCCTCGCCCGCCTCGTGCCGATATTCGTCTCTCTTTCTTATCGCTCATACGTTGTCTCGGTCGACCGAGAGCGTCCGTTTTCGGCGAACTCGCAGTCTCCGCGTCGCTTCCGTAGGAACGTCCGTGGCCGTTTGGGCACACGACTTGGTGCAATAAAAGGCCGAGAGAAAACGCAACGTGTTTTAATTCAAAGAAGCGCCGGTCACACGCGGTGCAGGTCCAGGAAGTCCCGCAGCGTGGCGGGCAGCGCGTCGGGCGGCAGGCGCGCCCGCCGGGGCTCCCGCAGCAGCGCCCGGGCCGCCAGGCAGCGCAGCGACACGTGGCGCAGCGGCCGCACGCGGCTGCCGCGGTTCAGCGCCACCAGCTCCCAGGCCGAGTCGCCGAACTTGTTGGGCTGGTCCAGGTGCGCGCCGCCCGCCAGCAGCGCCTCCACCAGCTCCGTGCTGAAGTTGTACGGGATGGCGGCCACGTGCAGCGCCGTGGACCGCGCCGCGTTGCGCGTGCGCGCCGACGCGCCGCACGACAGCAGCAGCCGCACCACGGCCACCGACGGGAACACGGGCTGCGGGCGGAGCCGCGCTCGTTACGCTTTCGGTGCACGAAACCTCTCGCCCGACGCAAGGGACCACACTATATCTAGATAGACGCCGCAAGTGCACGTACTTCGCGTGCGCAAAGCGAGGTTCAGACAGTTGCCGCTGCTATGCTTCAATCAGAATAAGTTACCGTAGATAAACACCAGTCGAAAACGCGAGAAATGCCTAAACTAGGTAAACGAGTAAACAAGGACGTTTCCTTCCACGGGTAAGTGATTTTGTAATCAGAAGATGCACAATTTAAAAACAATTATTTTTATTTTGTATGAATTTCGAGAAAACAGATGTGCAAACGAGTATGTGCCTCGTGATTTGTAATACGAGTGTGGATTCAAAAATTTGCGGCCTCACATGGAAGTACTGTATTTTTTCCAAACTACTCTCGTTTTATTCATACATTCATTAGTTGTCACATTGTAAAATATTATTGGTGTAGTGTTAGTGGTTTTGAAATTAAAGTGAATTTACTGAGACCAAGTGCTACGATTTAAAGAAATTGAGAAAATTGAACAATGTGCTGTCATCAAATACTTATTTAAAAAGAGATTAACACCCAAAAAGATTCACTGTGACATGGAAACAACATTAGGGGAATCTGCTCCATCGTATATGACTATAAAAAAGATTAATTGCAGATTTCAAAGGTTTACGAGAGACCGAAGAATCGATTACAGACACTACGGGCATCTTGGATTTTACAAGGTTTCTTTTTGTTCCGGGTTGTTTTCAGTGGACCAAGGGCGTATACGGCTCGCAATTTCTCGCTACTGTTTGGAGATATTTGAGGCTGAACAACAAAATTTATTGAACAAATTAGTGACAATGGATGAAACTAATGGATGAAAGGGGTAAATCATTAACTCAGCATTCTATTGAAATAGAAAGAATGGTCACAATCATACTTCTGTCAAATCCATGGTTAAATTTTTTTTATTGTGGTTTCTAATTACTGCTCCAACCGGCTTATTTTCTTGGTTTAGCACCTCCAGATTTTCCTCTATTCCCAAACCTTAAAAAACACCATACAAGCCAGAAATTTTCATCGAATGAAGATATCGAAGCAGCATTAAATGGGTATTTTTAAGATTGAAGAATCTTTTTTTAAACAGATGTAGAAGCTTTAGACAGCAGGTGAAAGAAATGCATAGACCTAGATGGAGATCAAGTCGAAAAATATTTTAATATTTTTGTAAGCCCTTAACTTTATTTTCTTCGTTAGGCTGCGAACTTTTCAATCCACTCTCGTACATTGCGGCTTTTACTTGGTGCGATATATTTGTGATCCTTTGTTAATACGCCATGAATATCGAACGAAGCCCACTTTTGCATATAATGCATTCAGTTTCGTGGTACGGCCGCTTGTACATTTTTTTGGTCAAATTTAAAATTTAGTGATATATACGTTAGACAATACTGTTCTCGATTCTTATCGATTTTGACAACAATTATTATGACCTTAGCAATATTATAAAAATATTCTATAATTTTTCTGTTATAACGTTTAGTAATGTTTCGTAATTTTTTCAGTTTTGTAGTATCTGTAAATTCGATAATTTTTGCAGCAGTTATTTTATTTATATTATTGACATTCTATTATTAATATTATTGACATTCTTTTAAATTTAATATGATTGATCGATTCAAATTGTAATAGTAAATGTGAACATTCTTATTCTACATTGCATGTTGTCTTCACCTATAACTGCTGTAGCATTAAGTTCTTTGTTTTGTAATGTTAAATACCTAATTGAATGATATAATATGTATAGTGTTGGTGAACTGAATAAATAAATAAATAAATCGCCTGATACGAAAAAATATAAAATGCGAAGAATGTAAGTGCGCTGTCTTTACAAAATCCTGGAGTTGATTATACATAAAATGAGTTCGTTACTATCAAGGACGAACGTGGTCTAGTTCATCCCACCTAAGATGCTATCCAAATATGCAGAGTAGCAGAATTAGAAATCCGAGAAATAATAAACAAATCACCAAATTTCACACAAGGCCGTCATTAAGTAAACCTCTTGTGATTAATAAGATATTTTACCAGCAGTAACATTTTCATTTGTCTTGTCATTCATCAATTTGACCAATTACCAACAGAAAACCATCTAGTACAATTAATGAATGCAGTCGCAAGTTCGTATATTGACGTGCGTTTTCATTATTTAAGTTAATGGATAGGATTTTCTATTACAAAAATAATGTTATATAATAAGTTCATTTTAAGGAGAATAATTTTAATAGTTGAAGTCGACTAAAAATTAGTCTTAATTTTTTTAAGTAATCAACATTTTTTAAAAACAAGTTTTAATAAAGGACATAACATCTCATTCTAGTATTTTTTTACTATATTAATATTACGACTACTTGTAAGCAACAGCTTGAACAAACGTTCTATTTAGAATTTATTAATTGAACGCAATACGCGTGTTTACGTGTATTCCGTTTAATCAATCGATTTAGAGCGGAAGGAGGTTTCCTATCACTAAATAGTTCTTGCGACGTCGTAGGGGGTGCAAAAAATGTGGTATGCTTGGATTTCATACAAATTGCCGAATTCGCGGCGTCTACCTGGACATGTTTGTGCGCGTTACTAATCGATTTTTGTGGAGGTCGCAAGTCCACCACTGAACTCGAACACAACTCGGTTCGGAGCCCGCGGGGCGGCACTCACCGGCACGGCGATCTCGTCGGCGAAGTAGGTGGAGCGGATGACGTTGAGGCGGCTGACGCACAGGTGCAGCAGCGTGTCGCCCGTGTGCGCGCTGCGCACGTCGCTCTGCAGCAGGCGCGCCACGCGGCGCCGCACGTCCAGGCGCTGGTCGGGCGCCG
>NW_020654730.1:0-13812 GCF_003589595.1 Hyposmocoma kahamanoa
CTCGTTCTTAACGATTGGCGGGAAATAATACGTGAATAAATGAAATACAGTATACCTTTCCCCCTGTGGCTTGGTTGTCACTGTGCGGTCCGAGGCCTCTCATGGCGAATCCCCGCACCGACGTGGGACCACCCAGGAAGTAATGGTCTGGGATTTCTGTGCCGAACATGTCGTGTAGTACGCCTATCGCGCCGGACACTTGGAACACCTGAAGTGTATTTACACCACGTAAAATATTTTTCTATAGTTCTCGAATTTGTCAACTCGCGCGCTCGTATCAGCATTGCCTAAACCTTGACCATTGAAGGTGTATGTTTAAATGCATACACACCATTACACGTATTCTCTCTCACACACTCACTTACATGCACTTTCTCATTATACACATAATATATGAATGCGCTAATTGAGGAACTTGGCGGCAAGCGGCTTGGTAGTTTTATTGACGATATAGCGCAATGAGAAAGCTACTTAATATATCGACCCCTCCTACGTAAAGTATCGTATGTCCAAATTGCCAAGTTTACAGGGGAGCGTTTTGAATTCACTGAAATGAGTGTAATTATAAAATAAATTGTGGTTGTTCATGTAACCGATATCTAGGATTTTATAATACTCTATGTGCGTAACCAGCTTTGCCGAATAAAACTGAGAAATGCTAGTTTACGTGTTACGCACATTTCAGTGAATTCAAAACTTTAAAACCCTCCCTTGTAAACTTGGCAATTTCGACATACGGTACTTTACGTAGGAGGGGTCGATATGTGAGTCCTACGCGGAGTCACATGGTCTAGCTTACAATGTTAAAAAGACAGTGTACATGGTCTTTAAGGCGGGAAACGAGTGCCCTACTTTTGAACCACCCGTGTTACTCAATGGTGTTACTTTTAAAAGAGTATTTCAATTTAAATATCTTGGGCATTTCTTGACCGAGGATCTTAGGTATGATGCGGATATGGAAAGGGAGCGCAGGGCATTGTCAGTTCGGGCGAACATATGAGTTCAAAGGTTTGCTAGATGTACGGATACAGTGAAGATAACATTGTTTAAGGCATTTTGTACATTACTGTACACGGCAAGTTTGTGGTACAAATATACCCAAAAATCGTGCAATGCTCTGTGAGTCCAATTTAATTATGCATTCAGGGCACTGTTGCTGCTCCCGCGCTTTTGCAGCGCTTCGGGCATGTGCGCAGACGCGCGCGTGGACGGCTTTGATGCAGTCTGACGAAGCTCAAATTATTTAAACTTTCACGATTTTCACACATTATTAGATTTTTAATTCGGGACTTAATCACGTATAGAACATATTTTATTTACCTCGACGTTTCGGACATATTGCAACGTCATCAGGACCAAACCACTGGATTAAGATTCATAATCCCAATGTTCTTTCTACAGAACGTCATCACTATAGTAGAATCGTACGTAAAGCCATTGAAATTAAAAAACACTGTAATTTCAACCGAGAAGACGGTTTTAAGCCATCATCGTCTTGGGGTCCAGTTATCGGCAAATGTAAACGACATCAAGTATGGCCCGACAAGTCACCTGATGTCGTGAGCGTTGAGTGTCGGTCTAGTGAGAACCCTAGTGCACAAATAAATAATGAAGATCAAGTGCGGGTAGTTAGAAAAACTCGCACGGCTAGAAAATGCTGACACCCGCCTCTTGAGTCCCTTCGAGACCACGGACGTTGCAATATGTTCGAAACGTCGAGGTAAACAAAATATGTTTTAAACGCAATGACGTATAAAACATATTTTATAGTCCCGAATTAAAAAGCAAATAATATTAAGCTCCGTCACTCCTGTAGAATTGTATTTCTTATGCTAGTTTTAAACTTGAGAAACAGCCAAATTTTGTTCCGAAGCTACGCAATTCCTGGTCGCCAAGAAAGCTTCGCTTCAGTAAATACAATGATTTTTAATTTAACTTAATACTCACAACGTTAGGAGCTATGGAGACGTTGCTCTGTGCCTGCAATTCAGTTTTTAGATTGGCCACTCCACCGCCCAAACCGCATACCTGCCAGCAAAATAATTATATACACGGTGAAATATTTAAAGAAATTACATACAAATATTACAAATCGAAGGATACTGAGCAAATATACAGGGTTATTTTTAAAATTGTATGTTACTATAGTCTTTTTTAAAGACAGAGTAAAATTACGGTTCATTGTGTTCTACTATCAATTGAATGTTATTTATGCTTATGGAATAAACAGCCGAACTTGTTTTATCATCATTCATCCAATTATTGAACTCAAGTTCATTTAAATATTGTCCATTTTTGTAAGTTCACACATACACACTGTATTTCGAACTATTTTTATGAAAAATACAAAAAGTTTTTAATTTTAATTACTCATTAGAACGTCGTTAACATTCACAATTCGGTCATATCTACAAAACTATTTAAAATTTTATGAAAACTGGCAACTCTACAAATGTTATTTTATAGACACGACTATAACATCATAAACAACAACTTTTATATAATTTAATTGTAGATTGTCTGCAATGAATGATTTTAATTTTATTTAATAGCTCGTCAGATTTTGCTTTCATACAAAAATAACAATATTTAAATACATAATTCTAAACGGCGATAACTCTGTGCAAAACCCTAGGAGAGCGGGTTGAAGTCGTCACTACGCTTTCACGTTTGAACTTACTACGAATCTAAAAAGTGTGAGATAATACAACAAAAACTTAAAAGTTTATTTCTGGCAGGTAAAGAAGGATGGCGACATCCCGAGAAATCTGTGACCCAGTATTTTTGACGACGTGCCTTAAAGAAACCTGTCAATACTTGTGATTCATTATTATAGCATCAAAAAAGCTAATTGAGTACAGCCTGTAGAAGCTGGGGTTATAAAGTTGATACAGGATATGTTTACAACATTCTTCTTTCTTTCGCTTCATAATTTTTGTTCGCAGCTGCAGTAAACAACAAGTTTTCAATTAGTTCCCAAAAATAATAAAGAACTTGCTGAATATTCCCAAATCTGCCAAACTCTGCCACATTTAATACAACGTTAATATGTTCTGCGCAATAAAATTAAATACGCCCATATGGCAGAAATCTGCGACAAATGGCCACACTGTTCTCAATCTCAATGTGACATTGACGTTGGCAATAGGTCTGTTGTCAAAACGTTCCTTTGCTAACTTTCGTGTTGTCACATTGTGTTTTATTGTTCACTTTATGTCATTATTGTTTAATTGATTATTTAGATATTTTATAGCTTTAATGTTTTACGTGTGTACTATAAAATAACCAATACTTTAGATAAGTAAACTTTCGATCGTACTTAAAATGAAACGTACGTACAAGAGCGTTACCTAATCTATGGTCGAACTAAATCAATTGCGTTGTGTTCTTGCAATTATTCTACATACATTGTTTTACAATTTCTTTATTCCCGACTTCTAGAAATATACATAAATATATTGATAACTAAGCATAAATTAAAACGTAAAATCCTACTAGCAAAGCCCATGAACGGCTCTTCGTTGATTTTATAATTAATAGGTCAGCTTTCGCCATCGTTTGTCATGTTTTGTCAAGTCATAGAACAATAGTTGTTGTTTATGATGTTAGTAACATAGTCGTGAGTAGTTGTTAGTGTTCTACAAATAACTCTGTATACATGGTGAAATATCACGACATACGAATATTACAAAATATTACAAGTCCTAGGCAATACATATATAGTTCCTGCCTAACAAGATACAATGACGATACGAAATGTTAAAAAAAATTACAAATATGAAAAAAAATCAAAGAGTCAAATATGATTGATTAAATAACGTAATAATATGATCAATCATTAAATAACTACACCAACCACTAATTCGGTCGTGTATGGAGTAGTGCTGCCACCTATGGGATGGCTCTGCTACATACCAACTGGCCACTTTGAATTCAATTGACAAGCGTGCCAAGAGGCTTATAGGTGACTCGGAATTAGTAGAGACGAAGCTGCCGAGACTTGACCATCGCAGTAAAGTTACCCGCTTATCGCTATTCTATATGATATATCAAGGAGAGTGTGCGAGGGTAATTGCAAGAATTAATTCCGCCTTCCCCTTTCCATCATCGGGGGACCAGGCGTAGACTGCGGTTCCATACCTGTGTTGTGGATATTCCAAGAATTCGCACGAAGCGTTAGGCTTCCACATTTATATGGCGAACAGATATGGAGTGGAATTCCCTGCCTGCAGACTTGTTCCCTGAACGTTATAACTTGGACTTTTTCAAGGCGAGAGTGAACAGTCGTTGTTTTATCGAGGTTTGGATTTTTGTGGATGGAGTTGAGGAGTCGTCGAGGAGGAAGAGTCGTCTATGGTTCTTGTTCAGAATGAATACAAATTTTTATAGTCTTATACGCTAGCGAGTCGGCGCCCAGGAAAGAAACAAAAGGGAGATCAGCGCCACCTATCCCGCTATCTGAGAACTAGTTAGTGTGATATGTAGGAGGAAACGAGAAAATCGAACTAGTTAGGCTACGCATCCGATAAATGGCGCCGTCCTCATGTAATTCAAATATTTATATTATAGAAGCCTGTTCATTGTTGGCCAGGCGTTATTTAGGTGTACATGCTCCATCGTCAACTTCGTCGTCACTTTAAATCAGGTCAGACGGAAGTCAAATGCCCACTTATTTTTAATAAAAAAAAAGTATTAGATACCTCACTGGAGAACTGCACCCATGTACCCTTACTGGGGAAGATTGGTTCGTCGCGGTGGTCCACCGTCACTATGTGTCGAAGGATCGACTTCATTTGGGGACCTGGCAACAATTATATTGGATTATTTGTATCACCACACATCCAGGTAAGTGAAGGGTAATTTTCCTTAGAGCAATACCATCTTTTAATTAAATATTATATTCCTTTTTGTTGGGGTTAGAATTTATCAAAATACGTAACTCAGGGTCGTATTCTAGAACTCTATTCAATGCTCAAATCAGGATTTGAGTATGGTTTAAAGCACTCGAAATCATACTTAAGTCCCTGCCATTAGAGTCGTATTTCCAGTGCTTGTGTTTCCAGTGCAATCCTGACTTGAGCATTGAATAGAGTTCTAGAATACGACCCATAATAACTTTAGCAACATTAATTAGAACAGTTCCGAAGTTTACCGCTAGATGGCATTGGCATAGAAAACGCAATTTCTGATTTTTTGTAATATTAAGTGACGGGACGAACAAGTCGTGCGCCTGATGGTAAGATACACGCCTGTCCGTAACAGTTGCAGTGCCACTCAGAACTTTAAATCGCAAAGATCTGAAGGGCACTGCCACTGCGCCCGTCACCCTAAGACATAAGTTGACAAGTCCCTTGTGCCTGTAATTTCACCAGCACCCTTACCCTGCAAAATCGGAGCATAGTAATGCTGACATATTGACCTGATCTATTCTTCTACTTCTCTAAGTTATGATTGGTCGATTCTACCAATCGTCAATGACATCTAGCGGTACACTTCGGAACTGTTCTAACTAATCTTGCTAAAGTTATTGAGTTAGGTATTTATTTTCGTTGATAATTATTTGAGAATTTTCCATGGTGGTTCATAGCTTTTAACCGACTTTAAAAAAGGAGGAGGTTCTTAACCGATTTTGATGATTCTTTTTTTTTGGATAGAGGTTAATTCAGTGATGTTGGTCCCATTTAAATTTAAAGAAAAATCACAACACTCACCGCTGCTCTCTCTAACACGGAAGGAAGTAGTTTTGCTAAGCACCGCTGTATCTCTTACCACTCCCTCCCACTGGAGACTGTGCTTTGTCTAAAAAAATGACAAATAACACTGACAAATAAAACAAGAGCTCTGTCAATTGTTACATTGTAAATTATACCGTGAAACTTCAATGCAAGCAGGTTTGAAAGTCAGCAGATTATATAATGTTGAATAAACTTACACACAGTCATTGACTTACAATTATATGGACGTCGGGTCCGCGCTAAAAAGTGTCCGCACTTGTAAGGCGCTATAATCGTATACAGAGCGCGACACTCTGCTTTAGTCTTCATTTGTTCTACTGACAGCGCGATACTGCGATGACATTACAATTTAAATTTCGAATAGGTTGACTTGGGACATTTTTTTCGTGGTTTTTGTATTAGACCAGTCGTCCATTTATTTGTAAGTCAATGCACACAGTACAATATTTTTTTCATCTCACTAGCTCGTAAAGGCTTTCTTTCTCATTAGAAATCTGCGTGCAAAATTCGATATTGACGATGGACTGTGGTGGACTGTGGTTCGATGAAAAAAAACATAACGACGCGTAGTTGAACACGCGATTTGTCGTACATTATTTATGTAATATAAATCCGTTGGTATATTTTATTCTTATTATTGTTGACATTAAATTGACAACGATAAATAATTTTGTTTATTAAAACTGATTTGTTATAGTTCAACTGTTTTTCTTTCATCTGCCATTTTCCTCGCTATAGTGAGGTGAAAAGTTGTGTGTTTCGCTCGGCAGTAAATAATAAGGTTTATTTGCATTGAATAGGTTATTACAGGATGGTAATTATTACATTTGAGTTCATTTATTCAGCCATTATACAAAAGCATACAAAACTTAATCTTCTAAGTAGTCATTTACGCTATAATATCCTTTACACTCATCCGAAGAACAGAGTCTGATGTGATTAATATATAATCTCGTTACTCAAAATAAGGCCAATAGATAGGTCATTTCAGAATTTTTATACCTTATTTCGTTTCGGAAATATAAAATCGAACAACAGTCGATCGGATACCCGCAGCGAATAACAACGAACGAAATGTACAATGTTCTGACAACGAACAGTCTTACACATACGCCTTTGTTCTACGGATGAGTCGAAATGTCAGATTTTTTATTGCAATTGATAGTCTATTCGTAGTAATTTTCATGCACATGTAATATGAACTTTTTAAGTAGATTGTAGTTTTACGTATATTTTCAAAAACAGGTCTGTCTGGGGTTCTTTTTGCGCGTGGATCAATTTGTATTGATTTTGTAAATAATTTTAGTAAAGTTGTTTTGTGTCTCGTGCTTTGAAATCCTCGGTATGCTCTGGATTCTATATTTGAATATGAGCTGCCTTCGCTTGCTCAGGTTGTCAAACAACTATGCAGCCTTACATAACAAACAACTTACTAAAATAGTTGTTTGTTTTTTGGCTTGTGTTTTCGTTATCGTCAAATTCCTACCAGTTGCTCATTACATTTAGTGCAAACCGGACGCACTGACTGACTTGGAAGTATAAAGAATAGCTACGATTATTTTGGTAATATTTTTGTTAACAAGCTTTAAATGGTACAGATCTGCTCGCGTAGTATGCCACCTCGATAAAGCTATTATATTCACATTTAGCTGTCAAATTCGTGTGATAAACTTATTTTAAAATTTTATCACAATAGCGAACATGGCGAGCACCGCGACGTCATATTTTTGTCATCGCGAGCGCCGGCGACCAATAACTCCAAAAGATTAACAGTGTCAAACATGACTGGAAGGTCACAGCTGATTTTAAAACATTTGCACAGTAATTTTATCAACGTAAAATTTGAGCGCGATTTTTTGTTTCATGGTTTTCGCGGCGATGATTAAACGACAAAGATAGCTATATACGCAATTTTATATCGTTGTCCTTGTTTTTCAAAATTTAAAACAATAGTTCATTACCAAAATTAATTAAGCAAATGTAGTTTTGTCATTTTTTGTTTTATTATTTTCTAGTTAGTTCCATTTTGTTCTTTAAAATGTATAACAATAGTTCATTACCAAATAAGCAAACTTAGATTTATCAACAGGGAGGTTTATCACCAATATTCTGCCATGCTACGGCCACTGAGAGATCCGTTTTCCTCTCGATCTGGGAGGACCATACTTTACTGCGGTTATCAGTGTTTATATTCGAGTTAGGAATACATACGGCGGGGGATGTTCGGAACGCCAAGTCGAGCAGCAGTCCGCGATCTAGCAGGCGGTAGCCCGACCACGGGTACTCATGATTTTGCTGGTACACTGACGCTGACAGCCTGAGATACATAAACCACATTTTATTATAATTCTGTATACATATAACTTATGATAACGAACACACAGAAAAATTTCGTCGACCCGGTGGGACTTGAACCCACGACCATGCTGCACCGTAGCATTGCTCTAACCAACTGAGCTACGGATGCAGTTACCGAGTCGTCGAAATTCTCCTATATGTAGATCTTTGTACTCGTGATGCTTAGCCACGTGTTATGCTCATTTCAATGAATTCAGAACTTTAAAAGGCTTCCCTGTAAACTTGGCAATTCCGACATACGATACTTTACGTAGGAGGGGTCGATTTGTATGGCCTACATTTAGTTTGGCATTTATTTCTCTTGTGAGTACAAATACAAAAATGTAAAACTCATAGCCTCGCACTAGAGAAACCCTGTATCGCGGGTGCCATGGACACACACATAGACAAAGACAAATTACACCCAAACTAACTAAAAAAAAAAAAACCATATACCATACAAATATTTCTCTCGGTCCGGGAATCGAACCCAGGACCTCTGTCTCACCGTTCGGCCACCGAGGCAGACTGTGACATATGTGTAATATGGCTGTTACTGAGGAGAAAGACTATATTATGTATAATTTCAACACCTCTGAGTTCCAGTTTTGAAAAGTAAGGGTGCTGGTGAAATTACAGGCACATGGTAATTTCAACTTATGTCTCAGGCTGGCGGGCTCAGTGACAGTGCCCCTGAGAGCTTTGCGATTTAAAGCTCTGAGTGGCACTGAAGCTGTTATGGACAGGCGTGTAGTTTACCATCAGGCGCACGTTTTGTTCGTTCGTCACTTTGTATTATAAAAAAAAGAGAATATAATCTAATATAGTCTAATTATACTGTGTGATTGAGACAACTAAACGAGAGTATATTGCCTCTATTATTGACAACTTACTGTGCAGCGAGTGGGCGATGCGGGTAGGGTTTGGTGGCGGTGATGCTGAAGTTTGACGAGGAGCGGTACCCCAGAGTGTACTCTGCGCTCACGCGTTCACCTCGACCCAATAAATTTGGCAGTTTCACACCTGAAAATAGTACATAGATTAGTGTTATTATTTATACAAAGTTTGATCAGGTTGGATTCGAGACTTTCATAGTTTTCTCACAGGTGGCGGGATGAGATTAGCTACATACATACCAGGGATGCCGCAAAATAAATTAAAAAATGCAATACTTCCTGGACTCTTTTAATTTTTAATTTTAGTGAAGGACGTGCTCTTTAGGTCCGATATTTACCGAGTCAACGGTTTATGTAACGAAGATCATTGTTGATAAATTTTGGTACCTGTCTAATAAATTATAATGAAATTAAATAAATGATAAATAATTATAATACATTTTTATTATTTATTATAATTAATTGTCGGATTCTTCTCCATACGAACGGGAATCATAAATTGGAGGCCTCGGAGAACACCATCAGTGATTTACGTGCCCAAGTTGTGTTACTTAGTAAAACAGCTTCTGTAAGTAGGTCACCCGAAGCCTGCAACTTGAATACTTGTCGCGGGGCGTCAAACGCATCTATCGGCAGTTTTGAGTCGGCTCCTATGGATGTGCCAACGACCGCTGCCGCTGTCGCCGCGTGCGTTTCCCCGCGCCCCGCCTCTCGTTTTTCCGCCCCGGCGGAGACGTCACTCGTAAGCACGTTCACCCCTCGACGTGATTACGCTGCTGTTGCCGCTGCTACCCAACCCACTGCTCCACAACCACAACCCAGACAACCAACGGAGGGGAAGAAGAAAAAGCGGAAACTCATCTCTGGAGCTGTGTCGTCAGTACCACCGAGAGCAGTAGACCAGTGCGACGAATACGGCTTCAAAAAGGTGGAAAAGAAAAAGGAAGTACACTAGCCGTAACCTTAGTGGCACCGCCCCGACTGGCCCCAATCGTCTATTGCATCCAGCGGTGCCGACGACATTGCTATACGTGTCACGACTTCATTACTCCACAAAGTCTGCGGATATTGTGGAGTACATATGGGTGAAAGCCAAAGCTGCCCTGAGGGTCAAGCAGTTGGAGTCCCGCCACAAGGAGAATTTTAATTCATTTGTGGTGAGAGTACCAACTCAACATATGTTGACCTTCATGACGGAGGACTTTTGGCCGAAGGGTGTCATGTTCCGGTGGTTCCGAGAACGGCCATCGGACATCCACGTTGAGTTGTGACGTGTGCGTCGCGGTCCATACGTGTAAATAAATAAATTGTTTGAATCATATTATTATGTATGTTAGTCTATAAGGTGTGTGTTTTATGGGGTAAAATAAATAATAAATAAATAGAAAAATAAATCAGACAATATCTTCTTTTTTGAACCCGCTCACACTTACGATTGAAATTTCTTCATAAAAAAAATAGACAGTTATAAAAAAAAATCGAATCGGAAACGCATTAGGACATCACTAATTGATTAGAATTCGAGCTGTCGAATGTTACATAAGAGGTTCGACGGAGTATATAATAATAAAATGAAAATGGTTTTTACCTAGCACAAGGTTACCCTCGTTTTCTGACACCGTGGTATTCACGCCACCCACGACGCGGGACAACTCGCGCACCTGGAACGTCACCTGCGCACACGCAAAGGTTACACCTCCATACTTTATAAAGTAACAAACTGACAGCTACTAATGTCAATTTAAAAAATAATGTCACCATGTTTATTGTATAGTGACGTGTTTGGTTCAGCTCTCAACGAATTCACTGAAACTGAATCAATGAAAAAGAAACGGCTTTGGCTATTTAACACCTACAAATTATAATTAATTATTGATGACTTGGTGAGTCAATCAGTGAAGTCGATCCATTAAGACAATACTATTTTTATTTCATTAGACCCACTAGACGTCAGTTTATTATCTCTAATTAAAATTGTAGTTGAGAATAAATAGGGTGTAGCATTAAATATGTACAATTTCCTAATTTGATAAAATTAATTTCATCAAATCGACCCCTCCTACGTAAAGTATCGCATGTCGAAATTGCCAAGTTTACAGGGAAGCGTTTTAAAGTTCTCAATTCACTGCAATGAGCACAACACGTGACTTTAGCATTTCTCAGTTTTATTCGGCAAAGCTCGTTACTCACATAGAGTATTGTAAAATCCTAGATGTCGGTTAGATGATCACTCTATGTCAGTAATGAGGTTTTGCCAAATAAAACGGAGAACTTTAAAACGCTCCCCTGTAAACTTGGCAATTTCGACATACGATACTTTACGTAGGAGGGGTCGAAATTAGGAAATCATCCCTATTTTTATTTTATTTATAATGAAATAATAATAGGGTACCATTATTATTTCAAAATCAAAGCACTTTCAGTGACATGACAATAAGCTGAGTGTACGACGGATTCCATAATAGCACAGCGCACACTGTATTATTCCAATTTTAGTACTCAATTTATTTAGTTACTAAGTCGAATTATTTATTAATAAGTGGACAAATTGTATTGTATTGTATTGTGCTGTAAATAATTAACAGAATAAATATTTTTTCTCCTTTCTTTCTTTCATTATACCATGGACCACTAACTCACGAGGAGTGCTAATCGTGATACTTGACAGCGTAGCTGGGTAATTAGTACCTAATTAGTACACCAGATGTCGCGGCGAGTAGATATAAGCAGCAGTAGAGCTCCTTGTGAAAGAGTTGGTCCAGGGAAGTACTGCCACCTTACCTATTTATGCCGCCAAGCAATAATGTTAGCATTACTGCGTTCCGGTTTAAAAGTGTAACGGTGCAGGTGAAAGTACAGGACTTGTCAACTTATGCCACAGGGTGACCGGCGCAGTGGCAGCGCCCCTCAGATCTTTGCGATTTAAAGTTCTGAGTGGCACTGCAACTGTTACGGACAGGCGTGTATCTTACCATGAGGCGCACGACTTGTTCGTCCCATCACTTGATATTATAAAAAAAGAGTACTAAATAGTGCATTGTACAACAAGTACATAAAACGCGTATATCCACCCGAGCCGCAGGCGAGTGTGGACACTTAAGTCGAGGGAAAAATGGGTTTTATGAACGAGTTATACACTCTGCTTTTCACTTCGATTGCGAGGAAATTAAACAGCGATATTACAAATAAACGATTATTTAATTAAAATTGAATGTAAAATTACAACAATTACACATATTTAATGTGATGGTTTTTTTTTATGCACTAGAGCATAAAATTCTATTTTATGCAACCTACACCCAGCATAAATACGAACTTTATGAGCATGAGAAGTGAAATAGATATTTTTGTAACTATATTTGTTTTACATTGACAAGCTGCAATTTATCAATTTATCTAATTGTCTAGTGATAACAAACAAATCAACTAGATGGCGCTTATTGCACAGATTTTGTTTAGTATTAGCGCCATCTACTCATATAAGGAAGCGGTAATTTATAAATTAATTTGTATGACACAATGCCATCTATTGACACAGATATTTGCCAAAGTTCAGAAAAAAATTAGCTCATGATCAATTAATATTGATATTCGACGCAGTTAAACAAAGAGGATCCAATGCACGTCCAGTCACTTTCAAGACTTGGCAATTTGAATTTTCAAAGTGTTATCGAGTTCTTAGGTTTTCGCGATTGTTACATATAGGAAATGAAACTATTTTTCCGGATTTAAATCGCGTATATTTGTTTTTTCACGGTCACGGTTGACTGTCAATCTGTCAACCATGACCATGGGACCTGTAAAAGGCCCGAAACGTCGGTTTGTTTGAAAAAAAACAAATATACGCGATTTAAATCCGGAAAAATACTTTCATTTCCTATTTCAAAGTGTTTCTCACTCTAGTTTTATTTTCAAAACTTATGATATCATGTAACTCCAGAGATATTTATTTATATTTATACATTGGATTTTTTTGCTGATCTAAGAGGTTAGACTTTAGGAACCGTTTGGTACATATAATTGATTTTTTGATAATTTTGTGGATTGGTTCATTTTTGCTTAACTACGTCCAATTGAATAATAGGGAAAAATTGACTTTTTATATTTCATATTAATGATGAATTAACTGATATCCACGGGCATTTACATAATATAAACTACTTCCAGGGTATTGATCAGCGCAAACTAGATATAAGACGGAATTTTTTATCCTTTTAGAGCTACGATCTGAGTTATTGATCCATGATTATACTAAGTGTAGTGTAATGATAAAAATAGTCATTCATTGATAGACATTAAAAGAAATTGAAATATATAATTATATAAAATTGAAATAAATAAATAATATAAAATTGAAATAATAATAAAGTACTTCAATTCAAGATACCTCGAGTCCCTCTGGAGTGGCCCCAGGTCCCGAGGAGACGTCGATGAATACACCGATGTCGCGGAAGCAGCCCATCGAGTCCAAGGCTCGTCTTACCTGGTACAAGATAAACCAATGTAAACATATTGACCCCCTCCTACGTAAAGTATCGTATGTCGAAATTGCCAAGTTTACAGGGAAGCCTTTTAAAGTTCTGAATTCACTGAAATGAGCATAAAAAGTGACTTAAGCATTTCTCAGTTTTATTCGACAAAGCTCGTACTCAGAGTATTATAAAATCCTAGATATCTTAGATGATCTATGATGATCACTCTATGTGAATAACGAGTGAATTCAGAACTTTAAAACGCTCCCCTGTAAACTTGGCAATTTTGACATACAATACTTTTAGGAGGGGTCGATTGTAATATTGTGGGGGCGGATTGTGAGAAAAAACGCCTGGTTGTAAATTGAGCTT
>NW_020654731.1:0-18013 GCF_003589595.1 Hyposmocoma kahamanoa
CTACGTGTTGCTCTTTGTAAGTAAACATTTGTATATATTTACATCAAAATTGTAATATTTATTTCAAATATCATAGATCTAAACAATCAGAAAGAGTTGATTACCATTGATTTTTGTCATCTAAGTGCACAGAACTTGCGTAATAACTTTTAGGCGAAAGTTTTCGTTTCTTTATAGCTTTGAACTTCGTGAATGGCAAATTTTAAATATCATCCGGAATCTTATTAGAGAAGCATATCTATACATTGTTTTTTATATGAATTTGTAACTTTGTGAATACTACTATTAAGGACACCATTTTCATAAGTTTATATTCATTCTTCGTATTAATTACATTTTGTGATTCATAAATGTACTGTGACGCTAGTGTAAGAATGTTAATTTGTTTGGCTCCCTCAAATATCGAGTTTACGAGCTTATTAAAGTCAGACATATTTTTAATACATTTCCAACCTTTCAACTTTTTCAGAAATAATGTATCCCAAACGGTCTTTGGCTGAGCCAGACAAGATTTTCATTAAACAATATTTCGAAATTAGTTAATTTAATTAATTTTGTATCTGCGTAATAATGTTTCTGCGTTCAGTCACATTAAAAATATTCTTAATAAAGGTAATTTTCGTCATTAACGCGTTACAAGTTCCATTGATATGGCATGGGTCTCCTCTAAACAGAGAGCATAGACCACAGTTCGTTAAGCTGGTCCATTGCGAGGTAGGGACTTCACACGTTTGTAAACCTTGTGTAGGTTCAATGTGTAGGTTTCTCAACTGTTAGAGAGAGAAGTTGCCAATTAACCATTAACGCATGCACGTAACTTACACATCACGTCATAAGTTTGAAAGGGTTGTAACCCTAACTATGAAATGGGAAACTTCCGGTCCACAAAATTTATTAAAGAAGTAAAGTTTAAAGAAAGGCTGTAACAATATAAAGGTAAATGTAAAAAAACAGGTATAACAGTATAAAACACTCCCTACACTTTATTATTAAGGCACTTACCCCTAAATGGGCCGAGAAACTGAATTACAGAAATATATACATGAAGGGTGTAGACTTATAAATTATTACACATGATTAGCTTATTAACAGCTCTGACTGTTGTGGCGGTCGAGCTGGGAGTGACCGTGGTACGAAAACAAAACGAGAAAGTGATGGAAGATGGAACAATTTAAATTTAAAATTTAAATACAAGTACAATAAAAAAAAAGATAAGATACAAGAGGAGAGAGGCGATACAAAGAGATGAGATGACGGTGTAAGGAGGTCACACCGTCACAAGTTCATCCTGATTCGAGCCACTAACCTCTGTTGTGAACCCTTCTGGGAAATGTAAAAATATGTTCATGCATATATGATAGCAAGACGGTCAGAAAACAAATGACGGTAATACTGAAATGAATTTTTCTTTTAAGATATCGGGTTCCTATATATATGTAGTATATATTAGAATGTACATAACGATAGGCAAATGTGTTTAGTAAGTTTAATTTACATTTTTGCAACACTCAAAGCAGCAGACGTTCCCCAACATTTCAGGGCCTCAAAATACCAAAAACCTTTCCCCCAAAGACTTGGTACCCCAAAATACATTGTTTGAGTTTAGCAAGAATGTCAGTGATTCGGAGACGTCGCTGTCACGTCACGTGGAGAACAGAAAAAGGAAGTTGTGGCCAGAAAATGTGTGAGCAGAGGTTTACTGGAATGATTTAAGTAATTTTTAAAACATAATTATTTTAAATAGAATTTATGTAATAGTCGTAGAAGAGAAAATGCAGTAAAAAGAAAATATATGTAGTGTATGCTGTGATGTGAAAGATGATGTAGTGACTAAGGTAGATAAGGGAATGATTTTAGTTAAAGATGAATTTTAGTAGCATGACGACTCAAATGTAGAGTGAACATGGATTCTAAAAAGGCCATATCAATAGTACTAAATGCGTGAACAGGAAAAGATTGATGCAAGTGGTAGAAATGGAAGAAGTATTTCAGAATCGCAGCGGGAGTAAGTTTAGAATTTTCAGAACCACCACAGATCTTACTACAATTTTACTATGCAATCAATGCAATCTACAAATATTTGTCCATGAATTGGAAAACAATACAATAGTATAAAAATCCACAATATTGTTCGTACTACAATTTATTGGAAACTATGTTTTCCAGATCGAAATCGCGTATATTTGTTTTTTAAAACAAATTAAAGTCCTTTGGTCACGGCTGACTGTATAGTATTGGTCATCAAAACAAGCAATTTAAAAAAAAAACAGTCACGGAAACCAAACTCGAGACCAGAAATTGATATCATAGTACGGTATTGAATTCCCAGATGCAAATTTTATTAAATTTAGTTCGATGAGATAAATTTACACAATAGAAATATATTTAAACAAACCTTATTGAAGAAGAAGAAGATGCAACAAACACATAAGAGGAAACGATCGAACTCTCAGTTTCCCTAGCCCTAAGTAACTTTGCCTCCCTACGAAAGTGATTGCTTACTGCAGGAGGGTAGATTGAATAACGCTTTGTTTATTTTTGCTTCGTCTTCTCAAAACAATGGCCCCGTTTCGGATAATGCTCTAGGTGTATAAATGAAGTAGTAGATTATGTGTTTGTTAATAATAAATCTGTTAGCTTCTGGTATTTTCCATCTCGACGACGACGATGACTTTGGGGTTAACATTCGCTTTTGCAATGCTTTTGCTTCTTCATTGAATGACGCCGAAAATATATATTGTAATCACGGTACTGAGGTTATTCGCCAAAGCAGATTCGTTATTCGCACTAAGCGCCATAGAGAGAGAATACGCAATGGGATAACAAAAAAGTTTACTTACTTAGTTTACTTTTTTCTACACTTAATCACTTTTTAACTAAAAACTGTACACGAATTGTGGGCCGTAGTTAATCAGTACGTAAAATTCTCGCAAGTGAGAAGTGAACATTGTCCTGTTTGTTTACCTATCAATGACGTCACGCGTTCTGTGTTGACACGTAGTGTTGTTTGCGTGGCATTTTTTATAACACATTCGAACATGGTTTTAGGGACGTGAAAAGTTTTGTTCAATTGAAATAATATTTTACTTCGCGGTATATATATAGATTGGATTAATTTTAAATATTTCCTGAAAAGTTGTCCGATTCCCTATTCAAAATAACGAATGGGTTGAAGACATTTGCTTTTCAGGCTATGTTCTGGCAGTGATGTATCTGATATTTTCAAAAGCGAAAATTCACGATGATACGATTTGCAGCTTAAGACGTAAAGTGCTAAACCTCACATACCTTGCACTAGTATAAAGTCAACATCATTCGACGCTTGAATGGCAAAATGAAATAAGCGACAGTTTTGGTCATATTGGGCTATGTATACCGTTGCAAAAGTGTCGCTTATTCCATTTTGCCTTTCAGCCCTGAATATATATTTTTATCGCTAGAATAATCCTCATCGAAAACCATCTTCAATTGCACAAAACCCTTGAAAACATCCCGTGCTCTTTACTAGATCTCCTGAAAAATCATGAATGTCATCCAGTTTTATTTCATTTCATAAGAACCACTATCCAAGATTCGTAAACTGTAACAAAACTTAAGAAAAAAAATTACTTTCATACTGGTTGTATTATAATTATCAGCAGGGGGATTTTTGTGAAATGGTATTTCTGGGACAGCTATATTGTACTTGTATATTTTGTCTATATACTAGGACCACAAACGAGTTCTAAAGATCCTCTTGCAGAAAGAAAAAAACGTACGCATTTAAATAACCTACGGCGATCTGCGAATATTTTAAAATCTACCTGCTCTTGCATTCCGTTATTTACATTTAGCTCAGCTCGTGGGGTAAATTGGTAAATTGCCCGCACTCAGTGCCCTCTATTTGCCTTCTCCCTTGCCCTTTTTGTTTGATGCCAGCTTGCACTTAAACTATTGATTGGTGTCATTCAACCAGCTTATGCTTTGAAACTTTAGGTGTTGGAAGTCTGATTTAGTGTTACATCGGGGCTATAACGAATTATACAGGTTATAGAAATACGCAGGGAGTATTTAATTTTGTTGGTCAATTCATCGTTATCGCTAACCCATTAAGTCCCACTGTTGGGAACAGATTTCTTTCGAGGAGGTTAGCAAATTAATTGGATATAATAAATCAATTTCCTTAACTTACTTTAAGATGTTTTTTTGTATTTTAAAATTCTGATAAAGGAAAAATATAACAAGTGTGATTATGAAGGTATTGAGGTAGTGTGGCCACAGTAACACTTGTCACGACAGGCAGGTAGGGCCATGCTTCAGAAGCAGATGTAGATCTTAAGGCGAGGCATTCCAATGCGAACCTAGATTTTAGGAGGTGAGGTGGGGGGGTCGTCTCTCGCGACTCGCAATCCGAGCGCTGCAAATAAATATGAATAAAATAAGAGCAGGCGTAGAAAATTTTATACTGGCATGACGCCGATAAGCGTCCGATGGCGACTGACGGGGCAACAGGCGGCGCGACGTGTCGTTAAACCACTGGGCAATTTGAAAATTTTGGGATAAATGTGAATTTAATAACTGATAGGTCTTCAGTTTAAAATCAAAATTCAGCAGGTTGTCTGTTGTACTTAAAGAAAAATATCTCCATAAAAATTATGTTCAAAGTTAGATATATTATTTTTAAACAATTCGTTTTAGATATCGAGTTCTTAGGTTTTCGCGATTGTTACATATAGGAAACGAAGCTATTTTTCCGGATTCAAATCGCGTATGTTTGTTTTTGCAAATAAACCAACGTATTGGGTCCTTTACAGGTCCCATGGTCACGGTTGACTGATGTGGTAAAGTCATCGATGACTTTACATGATAATTTAATTGATAAAACAGTTTCATTTCCTAATTCGTTTTAGACTTTCAATTTAACCTGTTTCAGGATTTTATATGATCGGGTAAAGTACATCCTATCGTGTAACACATTAGCACATTTTTTAGACAATATCCTTAGGTGTATCGTATATTTGTGAGCCCATTATTTAATAGTAAATACCTAATTGATCTAGCAAAACAGTTTTTCCCGCTTTTCTTCCGGTGACTCTCCTTAATAGGAGTTTCTTGATGATGATGCAAATGTTTCTTAGTTTTATAGTTCAAGTACAAGTCCGGTCCTCTATAGAGTACTGCTGTCACTTATGGGATGGCTCTGCTAAATACCAACTGACCACTTTGGATTCAATCGCTAAGCGTCCCAAAAGGCTTATAGGTGACTCGGAATTAGTTGAGGCGAAGCTGCAGAGCCTTGAACACCGCCGTAAGGTTGCCTGCTTCTCGGTATTCTAGAGGATATATCACGGAGAGTGTGTGATGGAATTGCATAATTTGATTCCGCCTTCCCCTTGCCATCATCGCGGGACTAGACGTGGGCTGGGATTCCACCCCTATGTTGAAAGATAATCCCAGCATTCGCACAAAGCGTTTCGCTTCCACATTTATATGGCGAGCGGCTAACGAGTGGAATTCCCTGCCTGCGGACGTATTCCCCGAACGCTATAACTTGGACCTTTTCAAGGCGAGAGTATAGTTCAGTTACCGATAACAGGAACAGGAACATATTACACCTTATGGAATACGTATGTTTAAGACATGTGCTTTTAAACTTTATCTAAACCGGTTACACTGGCTCCTACACTAGGCAAAGCCTGTCTCGTAGGTAACCAATTCTAGAAAGGATGTAAAGTCTGTTCCAATCCATTCCGAACAAACAGCAAACAAGAGTGTTTGGTTAAAATTCTAAAGCAATCACTCAATATATCGAACAAGCAACACATTCACGTATATTTCGAAGACCTCGACTTGATACCTCACCATTGTCTCCAACAACATTCATCCGAACAGCATCGCAAAATTGTATATGAAAAATGGTAGTCCAAAAGTGATGTTATTTTCATCTATACATCCATGACCTGTCTATGGTTGCTTATTAATAATAAATTAAGATTTCGGAAATTTTAAACATGCCATACAGGCTAGAAGACTCAATTTAACAAATCCATTCATTCAGTTAATTAATCGATATGTAGGTGGCATCGTCGACACATGATCACTTTCCATCAGGTGAGATGGAAGTGAAATAAACTAAATTGATGACAAATCCGTTCTGTTTTACTTGATTCAAACACAACATTACACAACACTTTTAGGCGAAGGATTTTTATGAGCAAAAACTTTGACACTCCGCAAGAAACATTTTTCTTTTTTTTTATGATATCAAGTGACACGCCTACCCATAACAGTTAGAGTGCCTCTGCACCTGTCACTCACCCTGAGACATTTCATTGACAAGTCCCAAAGGCTTGTAGTTTCACCAGTATCCTTACGTCATCAGAGCGTAGTAATGTTCGCATTACTGCTTGGCGACAAAAATATGTATGGTGACAATTGAATTAGATTTATTTATCAACTTTGAATTATTACATAGCCTTATAATCGATTGTATTACAAGGATCGTTATAAATTACAATACCAATGAATGTTACATTTAAAATTAAACAAATAATAAGTAATTTTAACATAGTCAATATAATTATATGAATTAATGTAGGAACAAATTTGCTAGCATTTGTAAACCGATTCTGTTGATTCCTTTTTTTTGAAAGAGGGTGCCTCAGTATTGGTCCCATTTAAATTTGAAGAAAATATTCCACCTCTAAGGGTGGCAAACTGGGGGATGAATGACTTTTGAGATCGGTTTTTTAGTACTCTGACATTATATACTGATATTTTTGAATTTTGAATGTTGTCAGAATTAGTGGAGTCGCGCCATAGAAAGGAACAATACGACATTATGGAGTGAAAATGTAGGAAATATGTTTGTCGTAGTATGAAATCTATAACGACAGGTTTAAATTTTTTCGTGTATAAGTGGACTAATCCACTTGCCTGGAGAAACTTTTACGCAAGGAGCTCTACTAAACCCTAAACATACGTCACTCGTTATCTTATTCAGACAATAAATAAACAATCAGTACGTTTCGGGACAACGTCATCTAACGGCATTTGTGAGCCAACTTTGGTTATTAAATTATTTTCACTGTAATCCACGCTTGCATATGTTGCTTATGATCACCGCTTCCAATTATTTGATTTTAGCATCAAGTATATAATTAGAAATAGAGACGCAATAATGGCCATCCATTCCTGGCAACTCATGAGGTAAATGGGGCTTATACTCGTATCACTTTTAAACATCAACACTCGTTTGCATTGAAATAACAAATTAGAAAAGCTGAAATAATACAGCGCCAACAACTGACCTGTGTGTCATCTCCGTATATTCCAAAAATATTCTGTATTTATTGTAAGAAGGATAATATGTCCATAGTTAAAGGTTGCTGGCTGATAGATTGGGGGCTGTTCCATTCGGTGGTGTGGGACACAGCGAAAAATCAAATTACCAAACAAATGGAACCACATTTCATCGGTAATTAAATATTAAATTAAGTAATTTTTCAATTTTCGTCCATTATAGTGGTGCTTAAGTTAAATTGGTCGATTTGAAGTGAAACAATGGATGATACTCGTCAATTGTTTCGAATTCGGGCTGGCCAATAGGAGCACAGCGCAGTTGTCACCGTAATGATTTGGCAGAAAGTTTTCAAACAAATTAAATGATTTCGTCTCTATTTCTGGTTATATACTCCATGGATTTTAGTAAGCATATTTATTCTAGTTGTTAATGTGTATATATTTTTTATATCCTGTTATGAATTTACATTGAATTACATGAGAAATCGGATATAATATATCACTGTACAACATGTAAGAAAAAAATGAAACAATAAAAAATGCAATAAAGGGTAGTTACGACAAATGCAAATTATAGGCTCTGAAATAAACTTTTCATATAAATCCCCAAATAGAGGGGTTACTCCCTGTTATTACGAGAACGAGATTATACCCTGCAATGTTTTGTGGAAACTACCGTAGGTTTACTCGATGCGGCGACAGGTCAGGTTTGAACTTACTTTGTCCTAAAGTTTAAGTTAAGCATTTGCTTTGCATTGGCTAGGAAACTATTTTATCGCTTATATTTGTTTTTTTCAAACAAACAAACGTTTCGGGCTCTAATACAGTTTCCTTGGTCACAGGTAATTACCTCACCTTTATTATATAAATTAGTAAAAAGTGACATTTGTCTTTAATATTCCTTATATTTATTATGATTTTATAGAATATAATAGAATACGTTTATTTGCCAGAATACAGTAATTACAAAGGTCGTAAATAAAATTAGGTACATTGTATTCAACCTGCAAGCAGATGTGCAAATATTAATGGGATTCAATGTTTATTTAGTCTCTATAGTTTCTAATTAACGTAATGAATTTGTAAATTCGAAGTATTCTTTATTACTATAGAAGCAATGTGTCAAAAGCCATTTTGTTAATTTTAATTTAAAAGTATGTCCTTGTAACAATTTAATTTCGTTTGGTAATTTATTGTAAATAATTATACACATGTTGAAGCAGTTGTTCTTATAAATTACTTTATGGCAACGAGGTTGGTATAAGAGATTCATAATTTTTGCTCTAGTTTGCCTTTGAATGACTTCACCGCGTATTTTAAAATATTTAGGATGAGAGTTGTATATGTTGTATATGTCTACGCTTTTATGTTCTTTTATGTGAAGTGGACGATATGAACCATGTGAATCATGATGTGAACCATTTTTTGAAAAATTATAGAAACGAGCACAAATACTTACATAAAACACAACAACAAATATAATGCACATAGACTGACAAAAGAATACAAAAAAGCAAGGACTTCACGATACCATGTATAAAATGTAATCAAGCCTTTCGTTTTATAAATTGTAATAGAAAATATTAAAGTCTATGTCAATAGACATAATACACGTCGTACAAATAAGTGGCAAATCAATGACAATGGCATAAGTATGGAGTGCTCTAGACATTCTAGTTGAGAGATATAAGTGATAACTCAAAAATATCCAGTGTTTGGGCTACTTGTAAGTTAACTAGAGTTAGTAGCCTCGCTTTCCCATGTTATATTTCGTACAATTGACTTAAAATTGTATTGTATGTCAGGGAAATACTGTCATCGTACCTATTTCTGCCGCCAAGTAGTAATGTGAGATCTACTGCGTTCCGGTTTTGAAGGGTAAGAGGGTGAGATTACAGACACATGTCACTTTTCAACTTATGTCTCAGGGTGACGGGCGCAGCGGCAGTGCCCCTCGGATCTTTGCGATTTAAAGCTCTGAGTGGCACTGCAACTGTTATGGGCAGGCGTGTCGCTTAACACCGAGCGCACGACTTGTTCGTCCCGTCACTATGTATCATTAAAAAAAACTTGTTTCATTCCCATTATTGTAGCGGTTAATGAACACATTTTTATAACTGGATTAACCGGGCGCTGCTTTTCATTTACGGAAATCCATCAAACACTTATACCCTGTACATTCGACATACAGTTTTCATTGCGACGTTTTTTGACTTTGACGTGTTTACTTTTAATTTGTATTTTTTTGTTGTGTTGGATATAATAGTCGAATAATTTTTTTGTTTAGCAAATTTGAAAGCTTCAAAAATAAATTTTTGTACGTTTATTGAAAACCAATTTATGTCTACTTTCTGAATTCTACTGTTGAGATATGACGAGACAAGTTTCGACGCCTTGCCATTTACACCGTAATATTCCAGCTTCCTAATAAGAGTAATATGATCAACGCAATCAAATGCCTTTGAGAGGTCACAGAAAACACCAATAGCGTTCTAATAAAATACAAAATACAAAAATTATTTTGTATTTTGTATTTTATCATCAGCAAACAACACTATTTCGCAATGGTCCTTAACAAAGAATGGCAGATCATTAATATAAATCGGAAATAAGAAAGGTCCAAGTATTGAGCACTGCGGAACACCCATTTTTACCGGAGAACCCAAAGAAATAACTCCATTTATATCTACTTTCTGAATTCTACCGTTGAGATATGACGAGACAAGATTCGACGCCTTACCATTTACACCATTATGTTCCAGCTTCCTAATAAGAGTAATATGATCAACGCAATCAAATGCCTTTGAGAGGTAACAGAAAACACCAATAGCGTTCTGAGACCTTTCCCAAGCATCAAAGATTTGTTTTAGTAACGCTACCCCCGCATCGCTAGTCGATCTACCACTAGTAAACCCGTATTGTTCACTATGAAAAATATGATTCCTACCGAAATAGGACAGTAATTGAGTTAGCAGAACCTTTTCGAATATATTACCACCAACCCTGAATGCGACTTGTTTCCGGATGGATGGTCACTGTTATTGTTAAGATGCCTACGCTATTGTGAAGGCGATGCTTGAATGGTACTTAATCTTGTTGTGTTTATTAAGTTGTTATGTTAGTAATGTATCTTTAATTATTGTAATTGGTGTGTCCGTTATAATTAAAGTAAATTAAATAAAAAAATAAAAAAATAAAAATAAATTACTTAAAGCTGGTAAAATTTAAATGGGCCTATAGTTGCTAGGATCAACTTTCCTACCGCTTTTGAATAAGGGGATAACCTTGCTGTATTTCATTAAATCGGGAAAAACACCATCGTCAACGCACCTATTGAAAGCTATAGCTAAATGTGGGGAAATTAGATCAATAACTGAGTTTATAACTTTAGTTGATATGCCCCAGACATCTTCAGTTTTTTTGACATGTATTGATTTAAAAGCTTTAATCTTGTGGATTAACATGACGGAAATTAAATAAACTGCCACAAACGTTAACATTTTCCTTTAGGAGATCAATAGCAAGTGAAGGGGAGGAATTTAATGATTCTGTAGTGTTCACAGCAATTTCCGAAAAGAACGATTCAAAAGCTTGGGCTACTTTATCTTTAGATTTTATAAGTTTGCTGTCTAATTCTAAAACCATGTTTCTATCGTGTTGCTTAACCCTGCCTGACTCTTTATTTATAATGCTCCAAGTAGTTTTAGATTTATTTATCGATTGTCTAATTTTGTCGCTGTGAAACTTAACCTTAGCAGCTACACTTTTTATATTCTATGAAATTGGAATTAGTATTATAAGTTTTCATAGCATATAGCTCATACAAACGAGACCTACTCTTATGAATACCTACTGTTGCCCAATCATGGAATTTAGTCTCTGTATGGAAAGTTAATGTTTTCGATTTAAATATATTATCAAGTTCTTTTTTAATTAAACCAAATATAGTGCTATATAAACTATTTGGAACGTCCGGTACATGGGGTAGGGAATTTGAACTATTCTCGATATTATTTTGAAATCTAATGATTCGTTCTGTGGTAATCGGTCTGCAGAGAAATTGGTTTACCTTCTTGTGCTTGGTGCTCATTTTACAATTAAAAGAAGCCAATTGGCCAGTATGATCTGATCTTCAATTTATTATCTTCTCTCTTCAATTCTTGTTCGTCAATTTATTATTGATTTAGACACTGCGTCTGTGTTACAAAAGATGTTATCAATACAAGTAGAAGAGGAGGCAGTAATGCGAGTTGGTTCTAAAAAAAGATTAATCAAGGTAAAACTTTTAAATAAATTAATGAGTCTTACAGAAGTGGAACAGTTTTCCAACAGGTTTACATTGAAATTTATTACTACGTTTTTTTTGGTTGGAAAAATCCGCTTTAGACTGTCTTCCATAATTAATTCAAACTCGTTAAAATTAGCAGAGGGAGGCCTGTATACACATAAGACGACAAACTGATCCAATTCCACACATGAAATATCAATAGTTCGTTCAGTTTTTTTTTTCTCGTTTTTATTTGTCTCGTGAGTTTGGGTGTAATTTGTAATTGTCTATTTGTGTGTCCATGGCACCCGCGACACAGGGTTTCCCTAGTGCGGGGTTAGGTCGAGTGTGTGCGTTATTATTATTATTATTATTATTATTAGTAGACAGATCTGTGATATCCTTACGCTTTTTAAATTTTAAGTTACGTTTAATAATAATCATGGGTCCGCCTCTACTTAAGCTCTTTCTTATGAACGTACTGACTATTACATAATTTTCTATGTTGTTAATAGCTTCGTAGTCTTTCAGCCAGTGTTCTGTAACACAAAACACGTGAACGGAAATATCGTTCAAAAAAGGCTTATTTCTAATGTTTTGCCAGAAAAGCCTTGAATATTTTGATTTACTACATGGAAACGATTAGACTTTTCTGTTGTCGTGTTTTTCAGTTTAAATTATGGTTAGTAAAAAGTATACTGTTGCTACTTAAAGTAGGAGCATTGTCGTGGGACTATGTTATATCTTCTATAACAGCGTTTTTAATATTAAAAGATAGCAAAGTAGCTATATGTCTCAGATACCTTGTGGGTAAAAGTAAATTATTCTCAAAAAGTTTGAAGTTCCTTACGAACTTATTAATGCCAAAACAAAATATAACGTCACTATGACGGCAAGTCAAATTATACACGTGCGAATTTATGTTATATATATACTTATTACGAGGGATGCCTAGTTTAGAGCAGTAAGAGAATGCACTTAGTATAAATTTACACCCACACTTCTCATGAATTCTCAAGAATACCCTTTGTTTTAAGTGGTTACTTAGGTGGTGGCCTAGTCCTACGCCTATTTTATCAGAAAAAACTACCGTTCTTCTGGATGACCTGTAGGAGTTCTAACAGTCTTGGTTGACCATTGACTGTGTCATGCGATGGCATACGATGCACGTGCTGGTTGCGTTGATGATGTGAGTGGTGGGGATGGAGTCTGATTTATTTCTACTGGATCATTTGTTTCACTAAGCTCATCCTGAAGAAGGAGTTGAGTAAGTTCTCTATACTCAGTACCCAGCTTTAAAAGCTCATTAGTTGCAGCTGAAAGTTCTTTTAGTTGTTTCTGCGTAGAAAGTAGGTCTTTAGTTCGCGATTGAATATCTAACTCTAGATCTTTCACTTATTCGGCCATCTTCACCTTGTCCTTGTGTAAATTTAACTTTGCTGATTTTAGTATCTTAAGTGTTTTCCATTTCTTTCTTATCAGGTTGGTTAATTTGGAAAATCTTGGGTCTTGCGATTTAATGCTGCATAATTTACTGCTGCATACACTCTTGTCTCCCAGTCTTGGGCTAGTTTATCGCAGAGTGACAAGGTCGTTAGATGGTAGTAACTACCGCTTTGTTCGTGTAATGATGCAACTTCAGCATTTGATTCCTTTACCTATCTTTCAAGAAATCTGATACGATCTAAGGCGTCTTCCTGTTCCTGGTGATTTTCTCGGAAGCTCTCTATAATTAATTCCTTTCGTTTGCACTCTTTTTCTAATTCTTCACAAAATCGTCGGATTTCATCAAATTTCCCTTTTAATGTCATACGTGAAGTCTTGAGCGCCTGCATTTCCATTTCATATACATCGCGTTCTTCAAGAAGCCTATCTGTCAGTGCCCTCAGTTCATTGAGCTCCGCTTCCATCGTCTTGCTCTTTTCTTCAGACAACATTCTCCTGGTCATCATGTTGTACTGGATATCGCGTCACTGGAATGTATCAAATGGAATGTAAGCGCACAGAATGTACTTAAAAGAATACGTAAATTATGTACACAGGCCCTTCCAAATACGAAGTTCCTACTAGCACAGTGAGCTATTGTCTATTTCTAATCCTTAATCTATAAGATAATTGTAATGAACCATGGTTGTCTGGTCTATTTTACCTAAAACATACAAATCTCACACACAAAATTTATGCACGGAAAGAATATTAATAAAATTACTCTTATATATATATAAATATATACGAGGTATTGTTAATAAAATTATATATTATGCATTGACTTACAAATAAATGGACGACGGGTCTAATACAAAAACCACGAAAATAATGTCCCAAGTCAACCTATTCGAAATTTAAATTGTTATGTCATCGCAGTATCGCGCTGTCCGTAGAACAAATGAAGACTAAAGCGGAGTGTCGCGCTCTGTATACGATTTTAGCGCCTTACAAGTGCGGACACTTTTTAGCGCGGACCCGACGTCCATATAATTGTAAGTCAATGATATTATGTAATAGTTAAAGGTCTCAGGCGTGCACTTTGTGTATGTGTGTCTGTATAATACAAGCAAATACATCAAAGTCTACTTCAAATGTGTTGAAGTAAATTGAGACCCGCTTGTAAATACACGACAGTTATTGTAGTGTTAATGTGTTTATCGATAGCAACTTATATACGTAACGCTAATGAACTAAAGCTAAAAGCTGTCTGTACTAAATTTTCTGTGTAATAATAATAATGCAAATAACAAAATAAATGTGTTTTAATGGAATATATGAAGGTACGTTGTCTCCGAGATTTGTTTGACAAAAGTCAAGCAAAAGGGGACAAGTTCAGTGTTGCGTTGTATGTATGTAATTTATAATTTGTGTTATGTTATGGGACTTAGGTAAAAGGACAAAATAATAATAGTAGTATAACAATTTAAAAAAATAATAGCAATAATAAAATAATAATAATGAAAAAAGAAAAAAACGAAAAAAAATACTCACCAGAAAAACCTTCAGCGTCTGAGATGCGAACCGCGGGCGTTGAAATCTGAAACCGGCCGCTATCCCGCTAGATCAATGCGCACACAAGCTGTAACGGCAAAATTACGGTACAGTTTTGTAGTCAGCTGTTATATATTCAATGTTGCGACGAAGTCTACACCCTTCACGTATCTATTTCTGTAATTCAGTTTCTCAGCCCATTTAGGGGTAAGTGCCTTAATAATAAAGTGTAGGGAGTATTTTATACTGTTATACCTGTTTTTTTACATTTACCTTTATATTGTTACAGCCTTTCTTTAAACTTTACTTCTTTAATAAATTTTGTGGACCAGAAGTTTCCCATTTCATTGCCGTGAACCTGTTCACGGCTAGTTAGGGTTTCAACCCTTTCAGTACTATTAAGCGGGTGACTTTTTTCAGAACGGTTTTATAGACTCTACCCATCATTATAAAAGTTGATAGTATCGTGTACAAAGTCAGAAGCACCTCAAGTTTGACGTTTAAGATTTAAATTGAACTCTATGCCGCTTGCCTTAAGAGCGATCCAAAGTCCAAAGTGTTAAGCACTTGACTGTACGTAAGGTAGGTTCTTTTTAGGCTACATTGTCAATTTATTCAAATCATCTGTTCCACACAATGTTTCTACAAACATTTCAAGCTATAAACGTCCTAAAGCCAGCACTTTGTGGGCAATAAAACTGGTGTTCGAGGTATTCAGCGATGGGCTTACAATGTTATATTGACATCCTTTCTCAATTGTATGGAACTTCACGGGTAAATCTATAATTTTGAATGATTGGGTTTAGACAGATATGGGGTTAGGTAGAATTGCAGCTAAATTCCGAGAAAACCTAGAAATATATAGATACTATTTTTCGGATATAAATGGCATATTTTCAAACGAACTCGATATGAGAGAGAAACTGATAAAAGTAATGTTTCCAATAAAGAATTCTTCTCAGGAACGTGCAACTAAAATTTCAATCAATATACAAACTACCACAGAAGTAATCTCTTTTATGAAAGATGTAATACTTATGGATACATTTACTTTCATTTTATATAGTAAAAGCTTTTTCAGCTCAAAGTTTTTGGTTGGTCGAATTCGAGAAACTCGATATTCTGCAACTTACTTAAAAGAATCTTGAAAAGCGGTTGCTCTTTGACCATCGTCGTGTTGAATTTCGCGGAGTGGCAGACTTCCGTATCATAAATCAGTTTAATGTCTCTCTCGAAGAGATTCCCAGAACTGCCCACCGTTTCCACGACTGCGATTCAGATTCTACGCGAAATCTGTAAAAGTTTGTCTTTCTCGGGTTTTCGTTTTTGGTCGAATGCAAGTTTTCTCGTTAACTTAGGTGTTGGTTCTCTGCTACTGTAAGTTTGAATGCAAGGTCTTTTTCGAAATGATAATAGTCAAAGAGACGTTGTGGGCTGTCTATTACAGAGTTAGTCATGGTAAACATGGTAAACGACTTATAAGTCGTGGTAAGTTTTGGTGTATCTATTCCATACAATTATTAGTCTGAAAGCGGTGCCACACGGGCGTTGCGGGTGCATCGCGTCGTCGCAACGCTGTGATTCCAACGCACTAATACTAAGATTAATAAAAAGGTGATATTTACGCAATAGCAGGCAATACATTGCACATAAGGTACTGCACCGACGGCCCTTGCCGCTGTGCGCCATTAGTGACTCATTTGTTTTTATCGATAGCGGGCATGCGTTACGTGTGTACGTCACTAAGCAGGTGAGAGAAAAACCACAATGTTTGCTGTCCTGCTTCGATGATTTATGATCGAGTCTGCAGCGAGTAAATAATCTTACTATAGTGCCACACGAGTGTAACGTCGCTTAATTACAAACCGCAGCACCCCTCCCAACTCCATCACCTGGGGGCCTGCCATAACCTTTCAAAAAACAATCTTGTTTCAATGTAAGCTTATTATAATATTATTCATATTCATACCATGACAAACCCATCAACCAAGTAATGTATTATTGCTAAAGTGACTGAAAGAACGAATGATTTCCTAATATTGTCTATTCTTTACTAAAAATAACGCTATATGAAGTGTTTAATGCCATCTCTTTCTTTTTTGATGTTCCTAATCCTCCTATCGTAGTATAATGTTAAAGTACCTAATATTATTTACATTCAGAGAATTTTAACTGTCAAAAAAAGAAAAGTATGTAATAATGAAATCCATTAAAATTACGTTGTTTTAAATTATTTTCCCGCATTTTCACGAAGAAAAATAAATAAAACAAGCTGAGTCTTGATTGTCACGTTGTGAATTAGGAATTATAGTCTAGTGTCAACTGTTAGTGTCGCCAAAGAGTATATAGATGGCGCTGTCATAATTTTACGAAATAAACGTCTTGTATTTTTAGTTAACGAGAAATTATTTCCTTATTAATACTAAATAAACAAATAACCAAAATATTGAAGGGATATATGTAAATAAATAAAACTTAACTTTTAATCATTACAAATCAACATTTACACAATAAATTCGAAAATTATATTGTTTCCATTGCATCCGTCTAACTATTTTAAGATTGCAAAATTTGACATAAGAACAATATTACTCTAATGTTAAGTCGCGTCATAGTACGAACCGAGTAAATGAATAGTCACAAAGTTGCCAACAAAACATCATAGTTGTAACATTATATTAAGCTTACTTTAAGCGCGTCATGGTACGAAAAGTCAATGTAATATTGTTTTAAGAGGTTGTGGTAAGCCCCCTGGCCCCTTGTCCGACGCGCACGCGTTCCGTCACCGGGTTCCGTTCAAAGGCCTACTCACACATAAGCATTCTTTCCTACCGCTGTAAGTAGGGAAAAATACCGCGCGGCATCCCACCATGTATTTGTGTGAAGTTTCGCGAGAGCAAAACCGAAATACCGCGCCGTATCGCCTGCGTAGGCGATATCTTTTCGCTTGCTTTGTGAAACAGGTGTCAGTTAGGAGTTGACATAAACCCCACAGCGTTAGTGACTACCTCTTACAGTCCATTTGTTTAGGTACTTAACTAAATGTAAAAAATCTTGACACATTTTTTTTACATAAACATATATGTACTTTACAAATCAATATGTATAAAAACAGGCACGCAACTTCATATGAAGCTAAGTATTTGTATTTGAATGTAAATGATAATCCTTTTTTAAATGTAAATTTCATTAAATAGATAGCATTTCGTTAATACCTAAATAAGGTGTGAACAGTAGGAATACCGTGTATCTACTCGGATTTCTCTACCCACAGCGGCAGCGAATACGGCCAATATCTGAATAGGATCAAATTTATACGTAGTAATACGTAGTACGCAGCGTTACCACTCTAGGCTTCACAGCGTCGACGCAATACATCGTGTGGCATCACTCTTCTAGTATCTATTGCATTACTGCTTTTTAACAATCACAAATGTATGTGCTTAGACATTAAAATCGACCTGTCAACTGAGAAGTAACTGTTCT
>NW_020654732.1:0-11841 GCF_003589595.1 Hyposmocoma kahamanoa
TAGTTAGAAACGAAAAATTGAATCTTGTGGATACAGTTGTATTTCTAGGTATAACGTTAGATGCTAAATTGCAATGGGGTCCCCATATAAGTAAGTTGTCAAAACGGCTCAGCTCTGCAGTGTACGCGATTAAAAAAATAAGGAAACTTTCAGACGTCGAAACCGCTAGATTGGTTTACTTCAGCTACTTTCACAGTCTAATGACATACGGCATTTTGCTTTGGGGTAATGCCGCCGATATCAATAGAATCTTTGTCCTGCAGAAACGTGCAGTTAGGGCAATTTACAATCTGGGCCCCAAAGTATCTTTGAGAGATAAGTTTAAGGAAATTAACATTCTTACACTAGCCTCACAATACATTTATGAAAATATAATTTATGTTAAAAGGAATAGTAATTTCTTTATGAAAAATAGTGACAGACATAACATTAATACGAGGAATAAAAATAAACTAGCTTTTCTTGATAGTCGTCTTCACAAAGTCAAAAAATCATTTAAGGGGCAATGTATACGCTTCTATAACAAGATTGCGGTTGATATACAAAATTTGCCTTTCATGAGGTTTAAAACTATAGTGAAACAAAAACTTTATACTAAAGGTTATTATACAACTTCTGCGTACTTGGATGATAAAAATCCGTGGTAGTAACCCGTTTAGCTCATGGAGGTAGTCTCAATCTGATGTTTCAAATAAAAAAATATTGTAAATGTTATTTACAAAGAGCAACCCCTAGAGTTTCTTGCTCATTCTTCTCAGGGGAATCTGCCTTACGAATGAGCGGTAGAGTTTAACCATTGTGACGATTTCAAGTGTAATAATGCTTACCTATGAAATAAAGATTATTTTGAATTTGAATTTGAATTTGAATTTATTATATCAGTAAATTATTTGTAGTTCTTAAAATCCCGTTAGTTATTCCACAGATATATGATTTAAATTATACTATTTCTATACCAGCCGCCTATGACGTCTCGAAACCTGATACCTTTGTACTTATCGCTCCCAGTAAACAGTACTTGGCAATAACGAATGATAGGATGTTTTACTCATTAATAGAAAGTGTGGAAAAGTGCAAAGTTGTGTCCAATCAGTGTTACGTGTATGAATTAACAAGAGTTTTTTCGACGATCGCGAATCCTACGTGCGAGACTGTACTGGTAACTGAAGTAGTAAATAAGTTACCTAGTTTATGTCAAGTTAGATTAGTTCAAGGTCATATTGATGTTTTTCAGAAACTTACAAATAACAGATGGATTTTTGTTCAATCGGAACCCGGTAAAGGTCATTTCTCTTGTGAAAATGAACATAACAAATATGACGAAATCTTATTTGGAACCGGAATTATGTTTTTACCTAAGGGATGTAAAGCGTTCTACAAAGCCCTTCAGTTTAGGGCTAGCCAAACAATTGAAACCAATGTTACAAACTTTATTACTAATTTTAATTTAAAAGAAGACATTGTTGTGACAAAGAACTGTTAAATAAAACTCTGTTGCGGTTACCATTTGCCAAGCTGTCCAATATAAATGATTTCGGGCAGCTTTTACAAGCGAGTATTCATTTAGATGATTTTGAGAATGAACTAAATAAGTTAGATCTTGAACCTTCCCACTTAGAAAAATATAGTACGCATTATCTGTCTCTGAAATATATAGTATCCATTTTAATATCGCTATTAATGTTGTATAAAACAAGAAAATTTGTATGTAATAAAGGCACATGTGACTATTGCATTCAAATATTTAATTAATGCCACAATAAGAATTTTAAAGAATACCGCAATAAGAAGACAACTATTTCAATCAAGGACACAAGTCACGAAATTTCAGAAGATGAAATTAATACTAATTCTTCGAAATTCTTCCCAACGCCATCAAGGCGTAACTTTCTTTAGATTTTGCTATAATTATAATCATACATAAGTACTTAAATTTATACTTAAAATTATACTTAAATTCATACTTAAATATATAAATCCATCTAAAAATTAAGTCTAGAGTCCTGTGAGCCTTGTAGACGATTTCCCATCACGTGTTTGGTGATGCTCAATTCAAAACAGGAAGTGTTATATATGCATATGTACAGGCGATGTATGTGAGTATTTACGCCATTGCACTGCATTTGCACGTGGATGGTGTCAATGCCTACGACAGCGTTTTGCATACATACATATACATTTTAAATACTTTGATCGAAAAATCATATTACAAAATTGAAGACTACGTGTTAGATAAAGATGTATGGAAAGACGACATGGCTCCAGAATCCACACAAATTTGATTCAAAGTGTATTCCATAGCATTTAAGTTTATTTGAAAAGAGCAATCCCTAGAGTTTCTTGCTCGTTCTTCTCAGGGAGGTCAGCGTAGTGAACGAGCAGTAGCTTAAATGTGACGTTTTCAAGTGTAAATTTATTTTACCAATGGAATAAATAATCTTTGACTTTGACTTTGACTTTGACATGTAATTTCATTTCCCTCGTGAGGCAGTCAGTCTGATTTGAGCTTTGTGACTGACGGTTCGTTTCCTTGTAACGATTTATTCAATTAAAATTATTTGTGTAAACCTTAAAGTGTCCTGAGACTCATCCCGTAACAGTTCCCTGTGAAAAGATATTCCATCTTATTTTTTGTTTTCGGAACAGCTTTTGCGATGTTTAAAGAAACAAGACGGCATTTTTAAACATAAACTAACTAATCACTCGTGACGTGCAAATAGTGCGACGCTGAGCTTAGTACTGACGCGAGTTTGTATCCGCTTTGAATTTGTATTTGCTTTGGTGGCTTCACTTTCGTGTTCGGCGCGCTCCATCTGGCTATTGTTTTGTAATCTGAATAGAATAGAATAGAATAGAATAGAATAGAATAGAATAGAATAGAATACGTTTATTTGCCAGAATACAGTAATTACAAAGGTCTTAAGTAAAATTAGGTACATTGTATTCAACCTGCAAGCAGATGTGCAAACATTAATGGGATTCAATGTTTCTTTAGTCTCTATAGTTTCTAATTAATGTAATGAATTTGTAAATTCTAAGTATTCTTTATTACTATAGAAGCAATGTGTCAAAAGCCATTTTGTCAATTTTAATTTAAAAGTATGTCCTTGTAACAATTTAATTTCCTTTGGTAATTTATTGTAAATAATTATACACATGTTAAAGCAGTTATTCTTATAAATTACTTTATGGCAACGAGGTTGGTATAAGAGATTCATAATTTTTGCTCTAGTTTGCCTTTGAATGACTTCACCGCGTGTTTTAAAATATTGAGGATGAGAGTTGACAAATACGCAGATATCCCTAATGTACATGCATGACAAAGGTAATATGTTCAGCCTTTTAAACAGCGGTTTGCAACTGTCATCGAACCACGCACCGCAAATTGCTCGAATACACTTCTTCTGGAACTTCACTTTGAACGCTCTTTCTAAGATTACTGAGTTTCCCCATAGTACAAGACCGTAGCTGAGCACGGACGAAACGTAGCCGTGATAGGCCGTCAACGTAGCTTCTCGCGAGACAGTTTGCCTTAGTCTTCGTAAAGCGTAAACAAATCTGTTTAGGTTCATGCACATCTGTTCGATGTGTTTCTTCCAGTTAAGGTTCTTGTCGATTGTTAACCCAAGAAAGTTAAATGTGTCTACTTCATCTACAGTATCAGAGTTGTAATTAATTTTAACCGGTATGGGATTTGAGTTGTAAGATCTAATAACTTTGGTTTTACTTATATTAATATTCAAGTCATTGATGTCCATCCAACTTATTACGTCTGTCAGTGCTTTATTTACGTCAGTGTTAAAAGTCGCTTTGTTTTGGCATTTTATTATAAGAGTTGTATCGTCAGCAAATTGTATACAATTATGATCAATAGCATGTGGGAGATCGTTAATGTAGAGTAGGAACAGTAACGGACCCAAGACGCTACCTTGCGGTATTCCAGCATTAGTCGTCTTAAGGTGTGATCTAAAAATTTGTTTTTCTAATCTATTATTGTGTTTGTTTTTTGTTAATCTACTTATTTCAGTATACTGTGTCCGATTTTTTAAGTAGCTCGCTATCCAATTTTGGGCTGTTCCTCTAATGCCGTATGCTTCAAGCTTGTAAAGGAGTTTTGAGTGATTTACAAAGTCGAAGGCTTTAGTCATATCTAGAAAGACTGACATTACAGGAGTAGAGACGTTTATACTTTCCGTTACAATGCGCAAAAACTCAAAACATGCAAGAGTTGTAGAACTACCTTTTCTAAATCCGAATTGAGAGTGATATATTACTTTATGTTTCTCTAAAAATGCATTTATTCTGGAATGCAGAGCCCTTTCTAATAATTTTGATAGAGTCGGGATTAAAGTAATTGGTCTGTAGTTACTTGGGCTTTCCTTATCGCCTTTTTTATATAGGGGTTTGACAACAGAAGTTTTTAGCTGTTCTGGAAAAAGACCATCACTAAACGATAAATTTATAATATGTGCAAGCGGATGACAGATATAAGAGGCACACATTTTAAGTATTTTAGTTGTTATACCGTCATAGCCACTGGATTTGGTGTTTTTTAAAGACATAATTAAGTTATAAGTTTCCTTCTCATTTATCGGTTCCAAAAATATTGTATGGGAATTTTTATTCAATGAATTAGATGGATATGTCATGCAGTTTTTAGTCAAGTTAAGTTGGGTTAGGTTATTTTTATTTGTCAAATCTATAAAATAATTGTTAAAAATATTACATTTGTCATCTGGGTTTAAGTATGTCTTATTGTTATGTCGTATATGTTTTATGTCATTTTTACAGGTATTGTTAGTAATTGTAGATGAAATGGTATTCCATGTCGCTTTACATTTGTTTTTATTATTGTGGATATAAAGATTATTATTGATTTTCTGAGATTTTAACATACATTTTCTTAGGATACTATTATACATTTTAAATTTATTTGTATTTAACTGTTTATTAATATTTGATGCTCTGTATTTCAAATATAGTAATCGTTTTGTTTTGCAGCATTTTTTAAGTCCTTTTGTTAGCCAGAGCAGCTTTTTTGGCCTATTGTTAATTTTAACTCTGAGAATTGGAAAACATAGTTCATAAAATAGACGTATTAAATCATAAAAATTGTTGAAAGCCTGATTTACATTGTCTAATCCTAAGATATCAGAAAAGGAAAGAGCTGAAACGCATTCACAGAACTTCTGAATATTTTCATTTCTATAGTCTCGCCGCTGTTCGTACCAAGTGGTGATAGCTTTTTGCCTCCCTATGCTCAAAGTCAACGTTTGTGCAGTTTGGTGGTCAGAAAGAGCCAGAATGTGCTACGTGTGTACTGGCGATTAAGTCGATACACGAATTTAACCTAGTTGGTGATTTTATGTGAATGTTATAGTTATAGTTTTGAAGAATGCTCTGAAGATCTTTGGTAGCTGTATTTTCCTGTAATATGTTTATATTCCAATCACCGCAAATAACGATTTTTTTATATTTGAATTTGACGGACAGATGGTGGAGTAAAGTGTTTAGTTTATGTAGGAATAAACCCACGAAAGATTTGTATGATCCGGAATTCTATATACATTAACTACAATGAGACCAATACCTACAATTTCCACACCACAACATTCAAAGTATAGTTTCGATGCCAATTTCGAAACGATAGGTAGGAGTTTGAAGTCTAAAATACTTTGTATTAAAATGCATGTGCTCCCTTTACTGTTTTCGTGACAATAACTTGCCGCTAATTTATAATTACTAAGTTTTATGTTAGTTTCCGAACCTCTTTTTACAAATGTTTCACTAAAGCATATTATATCAACCTCATTGCCGTCATCATAAAATTCCTTAAAAGTGACCTCTAAAAGATCTAATTTACTACAAAGACCTTGTATATTCTGATTAAAAATAATAAAATTGTCAGTATGAGTTATAGATGTCGAATGTTCATGAATATTATGACAAAGATGATAACAAGTCGGTTTCTGAATGTCTACGTTACGGGCGAAAAAAAGTACTAACGTTAGCTGAAGGCTCAGAGTTGTGTAACTTACGCAATTTAATGCCACTCTCAATGAACTCTCTCCTGTAATTTAAAAAGTCGATCTCTACATTTAGTTTGAATACAATAGAGTTCCAGGACGTTTGATCTTTAATATTAATTAATGTACAATTTATATAATTTTTTGTGAATCTTTCTAAGTCATAATTTAAGGTAGCTGTGTTCAAATATTTGTTATTACGTATATTAAATAATAGTATATGTTATTTCTGAATTTATACAATATGTTGCATATGTTTGTTAGTAGTGTAAAGGGATTTCTATCATTACACCCATTGACATGATTACACCCCACAAAAACAACAATAAGATCTTCTTTCGTTATAACATTTGTCATGTGAGTTAAGTCATTTACAATATGTGAGCTAGAAGCATAAGGTTTTACTACTGCTCTTACGTCGTATTTATCACTCCACTGACCTTTTCTGGAGTTAAGCAGTCTCAGAGATAGTCCCCGCACTTGTTCGTCGCCAAAGATGTATATTATCGGCTTTTTGTGTACACTTGTGGATGGGCTAACACTACTTTTCTTCGATGGGGGTGATTGTAGTGGTACTGGATTTTTTATGTTTTGTGTTCGTTTTCTTGAAGTCAATGAGTGGCTTGCTGGCGTGCTCATGCCAATAGGATTTTGAAGAGACATTTGCTGGTGATTGTGTTTATGTTTTGTGTCGCTCGTGGTAGTAGTTTTATTATTGTTTATTACTAATGAATTGTATTTTGTTTGATTCCCGCTGAGATCAATGTAGCTCTGATCTAGTATTTTATTTGAGCTCTTTCTTTTATGTTTACTTGTGTCGTTTCGCGATGACGTTGTACTTAGTCTTTTTAGATTGTTAATTACATTTTCTTGGGATTTGAATTTATCTTGTAAGCTATAGTTTTCTGATAACAAATTAAAAATTTCATTGTCTGCTATCTGCAATTTTTCTTGTAACTCTAAAATAATTTTTTCCATTTTTTCAGCTTTATCGTAAATCATTGTTCTTTCTGGACAACTCCTATTATGCTCACTGGTTGATATAAAACACGCCTGTTTTGCGTCATCATCAGCGTCATCCCCCATGTCATCATCATCATTATTAGAAGATAAGCTGGATAGAGCCTCAAACGAATTTTCGGTGGATATGGCTGTTTTATACTTATTTCGTTGAGTTATATTTTCGCAGAGAGAATTCCGTTTTGTAATGCAATTGTTACACTTCCACGCCGCTTTCTTTTCCTTTTCCATTAAGTGGAATCTTTTGTATGGTACGTTACAACAATCTAGATGATGGGTCACTTTGCAAGATGAACATATAAGGAACTCTCTATTATTTATTGATTTATTACATTTATTGCAAACTAACGCCATCTTGACGGGAGTAGATGGAACTATTTCGTACTACGAAATAACTTTGATGACACTACTCGACAATAGATGGCGCCACTTGTAGTATTTTTTAAAAACTGGGAAGTCGTTATAATCGGATCAGCTGTTTAGGTTATATTAAGTATAACAATTTTTAGACGTACCTCGAACATTAAGCTGATTGCTGTCCCGTTGTTCTTAAGATGTTTCTTTACACGAATGTGGTTTTGATTAAACGGAATAATTTATGTTTTTGCAATAATTAATGTTGTAAAAGGCAAACTTTATTTAGCTATTTTTTAAACTTCCTTTTCGATTTTTTGCGAGATAACATTCGTGTAGCTTAATTAGAACACTACGAACGTAAACTTAAATAAATTAACACCAGCACTGCACTTATTCCACGAAATTGAAAATTAGTATACGGAGTCAAATGTTTACTAGAGCACAGTGGCGCCCTTACTCTCCTTGAGGAGTAAAACATAATTTATTTCTGTCGAAACTTGAATCCTATGGTGTACATGGTAAACTGTTGAATTGGTTGAGTTACGAACTAAATCAATGCAGTAGTTTACCATGTACACGATTTGTGAAATTTTTTCCAGTGCTATTTGTGTGGAACGTATGTCCTTGTGTTGCGTGTGTAAAGTGCAATATTGTAAAAGTTGTTCCCAAAAGCAAAAAAATAAGATGGAATATCTTTTCATAGGGAACTATTGTTAATTTAACTGTTTTGTAATTTATTTACCCGATATTTTTTGAGATTCACTCGGAACATAAAACCTCGACATAAATTCGTATGTGTTGCCAGTTTATATCGAAATGAGTTTCCTTAAATTAGGTAAATATGCATGGGTGATAGGAGCATCGATTAATTTATATTAAATAATGCATGCATATTACACACAGAATGGTTCAATTACAGCGATCCAAAATTGGTTTTTAGGTAACTCTGATTTACTTAAATTATTCTTAAACCAATCTCTAATTGCCATAATCTAACTACCTATATAAAAGTCGATGTTCAAAAACAGCTAAAATTTTAGCCCTATAGATACAGAGAAATTTCGTTGTTATGTGCACATGTCGTAAACAGAGTGATTTTGAAGAAAACCTGTCAATAAAATCAAAAACTGATTATAATGTATATAAATGACTTCACAGGTTCTAAAGAGTTTCATTGGGAACCAAACAATTTTAGTCACATTAGAACATAATCGTCAATGCTATGGAACTAAGTATGGAATTGATTACAAAGTTAATTTAATAAAAATTTTAATAGAAAAGTATTTGATGATGAGTTTGCGCTATATACCAAAATTAGAAACGAATGCTCGATGTATAGACGCGAAACAGTAGAATTATAAAAAATGTGTACAAAATAAAGGTTATACCCGCTGAGTATCGCGTGATCATACGTATGATCAAAACGAAAAAACGCCCCAAATGTCGTCATGATTATACGTATGATCTGGGATACGCTCCGATTGGGTGATTCGATTTTTGTGTTCCGTTACATGCAATCGAATCTGTGACTTTTTTTAGTGGGAAAGTATAGTTTGTAGGCATGATTTTTAGCTAATTTGTATGCGTGAAACGGAAGTATTATGTAGACAAAAAGAAAAAATAAAGAAAGCGCGACGGCAGTCGGCCATGACACGTCAACGAAGTTGTCGGACAGTGTTCTGAAATAATGTTGTCGCGTAATAAACGGCGAATATTTTATAAGATTTTATAAAATATTATATGAAAATACTAGAAAAACGCACGTATATTACGTGTAAAGTAAAGTTCTTGAAAAAGTGTTGTTAAACTTAGTGAAAAACATTACGAACTTTTAAACAGCAAAAATGACGTCCTCGTGGCCGTGATATTTTGCGTGGTATTTTATATTTGAACTATATTTGGTCAAAAGAGTGTTTTTGTTTATCAATTACTCATCTAGTGACTAACGTTGACAATAAAAAGACACCGTCTACTGTCAAAATACACTGTAACACGTCGTTAGAATAAAAAAAGCCGTCTTTAAACTTTCAAGTGCCCCGCCGCGGGCGGTCGTTTAATGGCGTCTCGTTATCGGAGCTATAACATAAACAAACATTTTTATGTTCAGTCGGTCAATTTCAAGTATCTAATTTAAATCCCAGACACTTGAGTGTGAGGATTAAAAAATTATTATGGTTTGTGAGTGGCAATGAAATATAATTTTTTGCAATTATGTTGACAACTTTAAAAAAGGCGCAAGAAAAATTTACAAAATAAATTCATCGCATCAGAACTCCATCAGATTAGTTTTTATTATTAATTAGAATGTGATATTCTGATAGGGCTACTCACGAGTAATACAGTGATATAATGTTTGTATCGTAAAGTTTAATCCTAATCAGAACTTTATGCATTTTTTTGACGCAGTTTCATGCGGAAATGCACGTTTGTACTATTTTTGCACTTTCACGCTGCACAATCCAAAAACATCCCTCATTCGCGCAGTCGTTCCAAGGGTAAGATATTGTGTAACTGTGATTTTAATAAATATTTTGAACTATCAAAGTTTTCCAATTCAAAATTTCTTAAAATATTCTTTCCTTTGTGTTATGTAAATCAAATAATAAAAATTAAATGTTAGCCTAAATTGCATATAATTTGTTTGATATCCTAATACCACTTAAGTACCTATATTGCAAAACAACACTTCCAGTTTGTAATATTAATATTACAGAAAGCAACAGAAAAAATGCGGGAGTTTTTTCGGAGCATCTGGCAATCTTACAAGCACACAAATGCGTATGTCCCTACAATGCCCCTCCTAGTTGTCATGCACACAATAAATTAAAAGTGGCTTCACTTCGTTTGTTGCGTATGCGTATGCTCCATCTGCCTATTGTTTTGTAATCTGAGGCTTACATGATCAAAGGCACTGCTAAAATCGTAGAATCGTCTCTCGCGCGCGAATATGTGCGTATGTTCCCTGCGAACCTGTTTTTATCGGTGTGCAATGGTTTCGGACATTGTTAAATATGTAAATTGCAATATAATGATAAACGAATTATTAGCGTTTATACAAAACAAGGCGGATGTTATGTATGAGATCAGATTTATTGTGAGAGTTTCTCAAGTGAAGACATTGTTTTGGCTAAAAAAAATATTGTTCGATTGGAAGTTCCCTGGTTCAAAAAGGGAGATTCGGAAATATACAGGAAAGCATGTGCCTGATATCGATGATATCTACAGGTTACTAGAGATAACGCCGACCGATGTTACACCTACTTAGTTTTTCTGTTGAGCAAAGCTGGGAGTGTGCAGACATTTATAAGTTAGGTTTAGACTCGAATAATTACACATACCAGCGAAGCTTATGGTTGTCGACAATGGCTGGATCACTGCGTTGTTACACAATCCGCCTGAAATACCATCGTTGTTATATGTGTGGTTCATGATCACTTTTGTTCTGATCATTTCCCCGTTTTTGTAAAATGCAATATTGACCTAGTTCAACCGAAAATTACACCAAAAAGTAGCGTACATAACAAAGTTATTTGGGGACAGAGAGGCAGTGTACAGATAGACAGTTACTCTTAAGTTTGTAATGAAAAGTTAAAGGTGATTGATTTTCCACACGAACTTGGTGCATGTTGTTATATATACTGTGAGCATGTGGAACATCGAGAAATTAATATGCGAATAAGTTGAAGATTCCACGCCAATGCCGCAGGTCCCGTGTGAAACCACCAACAGTCGAGCGAAGACCCGCCAACTTACCTTACGTGGGAGGTGTTACAGACAAAATCGGAAGAGTCCTCAGGCGTGCATCTATCAAACCCTTGAGGAAGATTTCTCAGTTCCTGAGACCCGTGAAATGTAACATCCCCACATCACATTACAGGATGCAGGAGTTTACAAGCTTGACTGTGAGTGCGGTCTCTCTTATATTGGACAAACAAAGCGAAGTATTTGTACCCGCGTCAAAGAACATATAGCTGATGTCAAACACCGTCGCGTAAACAAGTCTGCAGTCTGCGAGCATGTCATGGATAAACCTACACATTCAATGAAGTTTGAAAAACTCCAGGTCCTTGCAAAAGAAGTCCGTTATCTACCCAGGATGCTGCGAGAGGCCATTGAAATTAAAAAACATCCTAATTTCAACAGGGAAGATGGTTTCTCCGTACCACCAGTTTGGGATCCAGTATTTCCTCTAATGAAAAATCCCAAACAGACATAAGACTGCAGTACTAATTAATATGTTTTAGTTTATTCTAAGTTCTATTAATAATTAATATTAGGGGTTAAAGTATGAAATTGCCGTTTTATTGCAATAGGTTCTTTGAATTTTCATAGAATCTTCATGGTTTGAGGTTTTCTAATGAAACTTTTTTCAAATGGTTTATGTGATTTTTTTTTTTTTTTTTAATTTGAAACATTTGAATATCGACTTTCAGTTGTT
>NW_020654733.1:0-14481 GCF_003589595.1 Hyposmocoma kahamanoa
AAAACAATTGAAAGTCGATATTCAAATGTTTCAAATTAAAAAAAAAATCACAGAAACCATTTGAAAAAAGTTTCATTCGAAAACCTCAAACCATGAAGATTCTATGAAAATTCAAAGATCCTATTGCAATAAAACGGCAATTTCATACTTTAACCCCTAATATATTTTCTGAGACTATAAGAATTTTGATATCTTGTCTACTTATTGCTTTTTAATTATTTATGATGATATTAGGTAGTTCATCTAAAACTTGTTTCTTTCTCTAAAAACATTGTTAAATTTTGTTTTACTGCATGTCAGGAAATTTCACCACCATGATATTCAATTATAACTTGCGAAATTACTCCACTAGTTTGTTATAATTATTAAACAAAGATCGGACACTTAGAAAAAATTCACTTCGATGCGGTTGGGTTCGAACCAACATCTCCCAGGAAACCAAACCAAAGTTTAAAAAGCAAAACAAAGATCTACAACAAATACATGGCAAAATTCGTGAGGTTCGTTGGTTCGTTCCGTGGCTTAGTTGGCATAGCGTCTGGCACAGTTTGTTGAGAGATCTTTGTTTAATAATTATAACTTTGTTAAATTTTTGTTTATCCACGAAACTATCCCGATTTGCATAGGAATATATTGCTTTTAGACATAAAATCAACGAACGGTACTTGTAACAACAAGCTTATTTACAGCCAATGTAGACTTCAAATACGAGTAGGCACGTGTTTATCTGACGTAAGGATACTTATTAAGTAGTACTTGGCGGCGACGGGTCTTCTTACTGTTTTACATAAAATGCGCAATTTATTTACGTGTATTAATTACATTATTTTGTTTTTCTGAATATATTAAATGATTCATAATATTCATATAAAGGGTTCATATTAAACGATTTCGTACTTTTGTAATTTTAAATCCACTAACTACATTACAAAACCGCTTTACAAAATAGCGTTTCACTTTTTTAAGTGACGCTATTTTCATGTGACCAGGCGTTCCCAATTAAACGTTGGCGATCTACGTCTTTTTAACAGTTGGAGCGTTTACACACGGCAATTTTTAGTCACACCTGCAGCTATTCATCTGCGATGCTTTCGCTAACCGTCACACACGCACGACTTAAGCAGCAATACAATCGCGATGCAAACGTTTCTAACTAATTATTTATTTATTTCACTTTGAAATTTACAATTAATAAAACAAAACAATGTGCATAAACCTATACAGATTTTTCGCTTATAATGATTCAATATAAGCGTTTGTATCGATGCAATCGCCTTTGAATGAAATTAATAAATCAAATATTCTTTATTGCACATAAAATTAGAATTAAAATACAATACAATAGCTTAAGTATTATAGTAGTAGTAACTTAATGTGCAGCAGGCTGCCTTATTGCTATGTAGCAATTTCTTCCAGGCAAACTTAGTATAGAAATTTCGGATATGCAAAAAGGGGTGCAACCAAAGAATATCATCATAAGTACACTACATAATAAGTAATAATAAAAATATATACATGTAGATATTCATATACATACAAATAATAATAATACTACTATAAAACTGCTGGAGATATGTTAAGAGTACCCAATACTTCCAATAATAGGTCAAAGTCAACACCATTGAAGCCATTACTGACGTCAATTGTTGATTTTCCATACCCAAACGGATGTCATCAGTGATTTTCGTGAGTGCAGTAGTCGTATTATGACCAATGCGGAAACCGGACTGGAGAGGATTGAAAAGGTTGTTCCTGTTTAGGAATTTAGTCAACTGATAGTGAACAGCTTTTCTAGGACTTCCGACAGGAAAGCCTTTATTATGTAGCAATGCAATCGCGCGATTCACAAACACACGTTTGCATCGCTGCTAAATGTCGTCGTGTGTAACTAACTATTCTTAGTTACAAAAATATATAAAAAACCGTAGTATTTATAGCATTTTTCTATTTTGTGTAGGGGGATAATAAGGCTTTGTTGCAAGTTTGGGTGGCAGACATCTTCGAATGTCGTGACCACTTAAGCTGGTATTTTAAACGGTTTGATTTTTTTTACGAAAGTTCAAATATATTTAATTTATCGCCAACAAATATATAAATAACTGTATGAGAAAAAAGGTTTGCATGTAAGTATACAAGTGCCTTTACGGATCATTGTGAAACGATTTCACAGTTAGTGGAAAATGTTATATAACTTTTCCTGGAATTAAATGTGTAGAAGCAGACGAGGGGTTGTTTTAATCTCCGCTTTGAATTTTCTTAACAAGCGTAAGCTCAGTGAAATAAGGCGCTATGGCATATCGATCGGCTTTTGAATAATAATTAAAGATGCAGAGATCTTTCGATTAAAATTGTTTCGTTGAAATAAATAAAGTCCACGTTTGTATTTTACATTTATGTTATATATTATAGAAATTAACCCGAGAAAGAAGATCTGATTTGGAAAATAAAAGGCATCAAAATTTTCGTTAAATCCCAGATATGTTATATTATAATAAATTCAATAACATACTTATATCTTCATTATAAATAAATAAATAAATAACGCACACACTCAACATAGCCCCGCACTAGGGAAACCCTGTGTCGCGGGTGCCATGGACACACACTTAGACAACCACAAATTACACCCAAACTCACGAGAGAAACAATTGTAGGCCATACAAATATTTCTCCCGGCCCGGGAATCGAACCTGGGACCTCTGCGTGGCAGTCCGGTATGGTAACCGTTCGGCCACGGAGGCAGTAAAAGTATGATGTTATAAATAAGTAAAAGTAAATAAATAAATGGGAATTTATTCTAGCTTTGCCCAAAATCGGTCATGGTCTTGCGGTCTTGGTCTTCCAAAAATGTAAAATTTGGGCAAGAACTAGATTGAGTACGCGAGATTTTTGGGTCCCATTTTTCTTTTTTTTTACGATACCGGTTATCGTCAAACATTATATTACGATAATAGTTATTTGTTATGCAAGGCTGCAAAGTTGTTGTTTGACACGAGTGCTTGTATTGCAACCTGAGCAAGCGAAGGATCAAAAATAAAATCCTGAGCGTAACGAGGGTTTCAAGCCACGAGATGCAAAACAACTTTGCTGCTGAGCGAAACACACAACTTTTCACCTCACTATGGCGAGGAAAATGGTAGATGCAAGACAAACAGTTGACACTCATACATCAAAAATAATGTAATAAACAAAATTAGTTATATCGTTGTCAGTTTAATGTCAAAAATAATAACAATAAAATATACCAACGGATTCATATTACATAAATAACGTACGACAAAATAGAGTTTTATAGCAGGTGGGTCTAAAAATGAACATGGACAAGACGAAACTTATGTCGAATGTTAATGTTCATGTTGAATATTCATGTTGTATCCAATCCCATAACACCGGGAACCCGTACTCTCGAAGTTATTGACGAGTATGTCCACCTCGGACAAACCGTCAAATTAGGCAGACCCAGCTTCGAGGAGGAGATCAATCGTCAAATCCGACTCGGTTGGGCAGCTTTCGGGAAGCTCCGGGACGTTATTCTCGTCCGCAATATCGCAGTCCTTGAAGACAAAAGTATTCGAGCTGTGTTGCCAGCGACGGCTCTGAGTCAATGGTCACTTCCCAAGCAGCACACCCATATCTAAATAAATCCTATAAGACATCTAATAGAATTTAATTCGATTGAATATTTTAAGAGTTCAAATTCCCTCAAGATATCTCAAAGGAGGTTTCTAGATAAATTAAAGTAAAAGTGGGCACAACTTTATTAATAGATCACAAGAGTGCTTTGAGAAACTATCTGTAGGTAGTGTTAAGAGTCATTCTTATCTTTTTTCTGAAGTAACCCTTCTAGAATGCTACAAGACCATTTGTAGAATGTAGACAGTTTTTATTTAGTCTTGTAGATAGTTTTTAGATAATTTATAGTCTATGATAGTTTTCTTAGTAATGCTATTTTAAAACCAAAATACTAAAGCGTTACAAACATAGGACGCAATTCTCTTAATACTAATAGACTTCATGTTTAATGGCTTACAAAATATAAACTATATAAATTGCAACATGGCGAAATTAGGTATAATATTTCTGACTTTTTCGCGCAATCGGTTGGAAAGCGCAAATTGACGTGCGACTTTAAATACATTGTGAAAAGTGATGTAAAACCTGTCATAAAAGTAATGCTAATGCTCGCTAAATTTTAAATATTTAAGTATAAAATATAAACTTAATAAAAATACAGTTATCGATTTTCAGTTTTAAATATTTATAGAAAGCTTAAATATACAAAATAACTAACAAAACAAACCATTTCCAAGAAGTTCTAGGCTTTTTCAACTTAGATTTACTTTTTAAAAAGAAAATAATTTTTTCTCGGCTACTTCATAGTCATAAGATATTAAATAAGAATTTAAAGCTTTTTTCAAAACACAGTTGGGAGCATTCTGTCTATAGCTTTATCTATAGAAAAACTTTAGAATACAAAAAGATTATTTTTACTTGCTTTAGTTTACTTGACCTTGTAGAAGAACTTACACTCCTATGAAGTTTTTATGATTGTCTACAAAACGCGATGTTTCTAAGCGATTTTTTTCTTTTGACAGTATTACAAAACCTTTATAAATATTAAGCGCATTATGCAATAAAAAACTTTTCAAAACTCTACGTCAAAAAAACAATTGAAAAAATCCAATTTGTCGCAATAAAACGTTATTCTGTATAATTATATGGAATGTGTTATATATGACTAGAAAGGTGGATAAATTCCCTATCATATAAATATAAGGAATATTTTAATGACATACCTGACTTATGTTGGAAGAAATACAATTTTCATTATAAATTTGAGGTTATTTCTTTACGCCAACCACATTTCACACAATGATTTCACTGTATTCTATTGATTGACGGCACAATACACATTCACAACATTGAAGCACAGTAGTTTACGCGCTCATTTCAATTGTTTTTATCATTTCACAACACGGAATTACTTCACAATGTTTATTTATTTGTCAACAAACAAATGCCGGCCATGACCGGCCCGAGCGCGAATTACGACTATTGTATCCAGGGTTGCCAATTTGTAGGGAATTCCCCAAATTGTGGGGAGTTTCAACTAGATTGAGGATTTTGTGGGGATTGGCGCTATGTGAGGAAAATGTGGGGATTCTAACATTTTATCGTTTTGTTTAATCTATCAATTGCTGATGCATCGCTAGTTTGATCATTACTGTTAGAAACACTGTGATGGACTATATCGACGTGTTATTCAACATCGCACATCCCTCGTATTATTAACAAGCAGCTTACAAATTGGCATTGTAGGGAATTCCCATCAAACGTCTCAAGTCTACCTATTTAAACGTAGTGACATGTAAAGGAATATGAAAAAGCTAAATCTTTGAATTTAAATTTTAATGTCATCGCAGTACTGTCTAATTTTGCTTGCAACAATTGAAAGGCATAAAAAAACACCATATTCAGCTTCTACTGGAAACTTACCAAAATGCACCATATGTAGCTTCTAGTGAAAAGTACTTGAACACGGGTATAATGGAGTAGCCTTTATTATTTATAAATAAATTTTATATGTAAATGTTGAATTTTATACAATGCCATTCATTACGAGCTAGGGGTGTCTGATTTTTTTTCTTGAGTTTCGAGAATTCTCGTACCCGATTTCTCGAGTCATTCGAGATTTTTTTTAAAAACCGTAAAAAATCATCTCAATCAACTATAAAACTAAATGTGAACTTTTCGAAAGTTGTTTTGGCCTGGGTTGTCTGAGTTGTGCCCCGAAATAAATTCCATCGTTCTTGGTCCCAGGCTCTATTCCCGGTAGAACCAATTTGGGAAACTTTTGTAAATTGGTTCTGCTCTGGGATTCTGTTGTTCTGATACTCATGGGGAGTATATACAGAGAGTTCCCTAGTTTCAGACCAGGTGATTGTCTTACAATAGAATACCAACACCAGAACCATTTAGAAAAGTTAATTTGTTAAATTGATCCTACCGGTATCGAACCCGGGAACTTCTCATCCCGTGCCCACAGTGCAAACCGTTAGGCTATCAAGGTTGTAACTATTTGTATTATTATGCATTGTTTGCATGTGAAAGCTACAAATTGCTTAAACTTTTAAAAAAATCCTATTTAATTTGCAGTGTCAGTCTGCTTCAATTACCTTCTTTGTTTCTTAAGTTGGTATATTTTGTCATTCATCCAACTTTTAATTTTTAATGCATTTTGGCGGTGTAAGATGTTCTCTGTTAATACTTGTCACTTTCTCCTTAAGTTCAAGCTATGTTTACTGGATAAATTCCTGTATTCTCTCCTTTCTATGCACAGTTCACTCATTGATGTAATCACATACCAAAGCTTTAATATAAATTTAATAAAACTTGATATAATGCCTAGGCACCAAAAACCAGTTCTTACTAGCAATGTTGACAAAGCTGTTTTTTTTTTTTGTTTGTTTTAATTTTCGTAAGTTTTGCTGGTTATGTACATATCCGATTGTCTGAAATGAGCCGAGCAAACAAATTTGTATATTTTCAGGATAAAATGTTCTTCTCGTTGCGATTCAGCTATTATATTTCTCCATAGTGAGCAAAGTATAGGTAAATATGTCTCGAGGAAAACTGAAACAAATACATTTATTATGCCATAAGAAATGTACCGATGTTTCGATTTTTTTAAATTGAAATTCAACATAAAGCCAAACTTTCATAATCCTGAAAACCGATTCATTATAAAACCGTCATGCTTTAGGGAGTTTTGGATGCTTATTACAAAGAAAAGACTAAGTTAGCTTAGGTTTGTTTTGTAATATTCTAAAAAAAAACCTAAAAAAATACTTTCGGGATTATGGAAATTCATGCAAACGTTATTTCGGGCAAATGTATTTTCGGTCTTCTGAGTCGTAACCCCAAGCCGTAGAAAGAGTACAACAATATTTGAAAGTATTACTAACATGTATTAAAAAATATTTTAATAATAACATTAGCATCAAAGCGACTCTATGAAATTTTTGTCCTAAATATTGCAAACACTTGTGTTTGAAACAATTGAAATTGACGTGTTGGGTCTCGTTCAGTCTTTTACGCAAGCTATGAGTCGGAAAGAGACAGTTAGCTGTTTGATTATTTTGATTGCTTTTGTAATTTATATTTACGATTAATTTAAATATAAATTAAATACTATATATACTAGTGCATAAAATAACACTTTTAAATAACTATGATAACACAATGTAGTACTTACTGAAAATATTTTTACTGCCTCCGTCATGCCGGACTGCCATGCAGAGGTCCCAGGTTCAATTCCCGGGTCGGGAGAAACATTACATTTATTTCTCTCGTGAGTTTGGATGTAATTTGTGGTTGTCTACGTGTGTGTCCATGGCACCCGCGACAAAAGGTTTCCCTAGTGCGGGGCTATGTTGAGTGTGTACGTTATTATTATTATAGTGATTTTTGGGGATTTTGAACAATTGGCATTGGCAACGCTGATTGTATCGAATGATGTGACTTAATATCCAAGGTTTACCACCTCCACCAGATCTTTTAGTATTCTTTACTTTATCCATTGTGCATAAACTCTTACAACATCCAATAGAGTAAAAACCCTAATTGTAGTATGTTTTTAAATAACATCTACTGAAGACGCGCTATAACGTGTTTGTCAATAAGTACAAACACTACAGAATGTCTATAAATTAAATATATCTAGAATAAACTTAAGAACACTAGTTTTTAAAGTATTAATAGGCTTTACTGGATATGTATAGAACAATTTTACTAAAAATAATCAGTTGTACTACAGATGAACTTAAAATAATGACTATAAGAGTAAATCTTAAGAGAGATTACACTTAATTAAGTTGTTTGGTATTGAGAAGGTTTTAAAATTTGGACTTGAGTGAAATAAGTCTATAAGAACAACTTCTTTTTTCTAAAACCATTTATAGAGAAGTATTATCTAAATCTATACCATATTAAGCATTGACTTACAATTATATGGACGTCGGGTCCGCGCTAAAAAGTGTCCGCACTTCTAAGGCGCTAAAATCGTATACAGAGCGCCAAACTCCGCTTCAGTCTTCATTTGTTCGACTGACAGCGCGATACTGCGATGACATTACAATTTAAATTTCGAATAGGTTGACTTGAGACTTTTTTTCGTGGTTTTTGTATTAGACCCGTCGTCCATTTATTTGTTAGTCAATGATATTAAGACTGTTTATAGATATAACAGTTTTAAGGCGTACGAAAGTCACTGACGTAGCTCAAAGGATTAGCAATTTGAAGTGGCAGTAGGGAAACACAAAAAAAAGAATCATGAAAATCGGTTCACAAATGGCGGAGTTATCGGATAACATACATACAAAAAGAAAACATACAGTAGAATTGAGAACCTCCTTCTTGTCAATTAAAAAATGCAGTTTAACTAGCAAGTACAAATCAACCTTTCTTCTTATTCAACCTTAGAACTATGTTCAAACTCATGGTTGCCTCGATTTCGTTTAATTAAGGTAAACTATTATTTTAAGGGGAACTGTATATGTTTTTACAACAAGATTCTGGAGCATATATTCAGATTACCACTTTCTAAGTTTAAAACTTACATTAAAAGTATTTGAATTGAAAAGTTATATTACAAAATTGAAGACTACGTGTTAGATAAAGATGAATGGAAAAAAGTCATAGCTCTAAATTCCACACAAATTCAATTCAAAGTGTATTCCAAAGCATTTAAGTTTATTTGAAAAGTGCAGTCCCTAGAGTTTCTTGCTCGTTCTCTCAGGGAGGTCAACGTAGTGAACGAGCATTAGCTTAAAAAAAATATTTTTCATGTTTGTTGGAAAGAGGGTACCTCAGAAGTGGTCCCATTTAAATTTGAAGAAAATATTCGATCTCTAAGGGTGGTAAACTAGGGGACGAATGACTTTTGAGGTCGGTTTTATTAGTACTCTGTACTCAGGTTAAGTTATTATTGTATTGTTTGGCTTTTGGCTCGTTTGTTTTATGAAATTAATAAAACACTTCTTATCTTGGTAGTAGTAATACGGGAAAGTAATATTGCCCTTATTAGTATTGGTAGTACCATGGACAAAAACAATTACCTACCCGTGATACTACTAGGCCTGTCGATAGTTACACGGGAGATTATTATTACCCGTGTAATTACTAGTAGTTCTGGTAGTGCCACGGGAGATTATTATTGCCTGTGGAACTACTAGTAGTTCTGCTGGTAGTTCCGCGGGCAACAAAGGGGGAATTACACTCTCTAACCGCTCGCCACATAAATGTGGAAGCGAAACGCTTCGCTTCGCTCCTTTTTCTTTAAGTGGCTTTTAGCTATACAGGTTTATTTTATAATTCACGCCACGTAAAACTTCAAAAGATATTTTTAAACGTAGTACATAGTATGAGTTAATGATAATATTTTCCAATTCCAATATTTCTTCATTTTTTCCGGACAAATTTCCACTGTTTGAAATTTTTCGGAACATTACCCAACAGTAATTATAATGGAACATAAAATCATGCGGTAAACGTGTTTGCGTCGTACATTTGTATATTGTATACATTTTTTAATTAAAATATACAGATGAAAGTTACAAGGCTTAAGTCCATTATGTTTTTAATAGAACCGACAATGTAGATTGTCAACACAATGGTGCTATCTCCCGCTCCTTACTTGCTTGAAAGGAAATTTAAGTGCAAGTAATAAAGCACTTGATTGAGTCTAAAACGTAAATATTTGATCATAGCGTACCTAATGTACGATAATGTAATCTCATTACGATTGCCCGATATAACACGGTTGCGAGTATCTATGTAGGCACCGCATCCACTTAATCCGAAATTGGTACCTACCTATGTGCGTTACGGGGAAACACCACTTTAAGGGCGCGTTCCGTTCCGTAGACAGTCGTGCAAGTGTCGTGACTTGTACTTATATTTGAAGTTGTTCACACATAGTGTTCTAACCATTAACTGTCGTTTACGAGTTTTTTGACGTTACGACGACAGACTGTCGTGACAATGGGAACAGCGATAAATAAAACGTTACGATAAAAATGTGACTACAGATAATCGCTGCTTCAAACGATTTTGAACCTATAAATTGTAGTCACGATCTAGTGGGAACTGCTAGACACGACAGACTTTCAACGATAAAATAAATGTCCACGACACGGTCACGACAGATAGTCGTGATATGGGAACAGGCTAAACGCGATTGTCATCCAACGTAAATAAAACGTTACGACATAATTGGAACGCTACCTCAGAGTCAAGTTTCGATCGTGTGATATTTTAACGAAGTACGTAGTACATGTACGAGTAAGTAAGTCTATACGCAAAGAATTTTAAAATTATAATAGGTACGCCATATTTGTTCCTGTTTCTAATCATACTATAACAAAATAATTAGGCGCTAAAGACATGAAATGAAGGTGTTTCATTAGTCACGCAACCAATTTCAAGAGCACATGACATCAAAGAGCTTTTTATACCCCAAACAAATTGCAAAGAATAAGATTAGCTTCTACGAAGCCCATTTGAGGATATGACCTTCCGACTCACACACTATACAATATCAACAAACAATATACAAGCAGACAGATAACGTGCGTAATATTACATTATGTTTATTACATTATATATATAATATTTAATATTATTATATATAATATTACATTATATTCGTTCATTCGTACTGATTGAGAACCCTGGCAAAGCAATAAGTGGCTCGAGGAATACCCGCGCACGCACGAGTCTATTGATTCTAATCAACTGAAACGCGAGGTGGGTCACCGACATTACGAGAGTAGCGCGAGGGGTCGAAAGGACGCACCTGGGTACTATCAAAGACAAAAATGTTGTAAATTTCACTAATTTGGTATACCCAAAAATCAAATTTAAGGGGAAGGGGCCAAGGGCAAGCGGAGCCATCGTCGGTAGTATTCAAAAAGTTTTGTAGGTACACAGTAGATTTCGTAGCCTGTTTTTTAAGCTTTCCTCAATAGCTCGAAGTATATACTCCGAGAGAGTATTATATATATATATATATATATATATATATATATATATATATTATATACATATATACTACAAATTTTAACAGGATTTACATCCTGTTAAAAATTTCTTTGTTTCAGTGTAGGCAATCACCGAAATTGCAGACTTTATTAAAATCGCCCCGGAGGTAAATGCAAAAACGCACCGAAATACTTAATCATTTTTCCCTTTTTTTTCTGTTGAATATTTTCGCAAATAAAATACAAAAGTACCTACTATAATCTCAGAACAGAGTACTAAAAAACCGACCTCAAAAGTACGTGGAATTACGTCTATTTGCTAAGTTTTATTGAAATATCCCCTAGTTCGCCACTATACAGGCTTGACACTGGAGATAATAAAAATAGATTCTCACTACGACGCAACTCAAAGTATATCGAGAAAAAACGCCTTGAATTGGAGAAATAGCAAAATCAACCATTAAAGTAATTGCTCCTAAATTAAAGTTAGGCGCTATTTATAAAAATGAATGTACATGCGTGAACAGCCACCCTTCGAGGTGGATGATTTCCTTCAAAATGAAATGGGACCACTATGGAAGTACAAATACCGGAGTTATCACGTAGCATACACACAACTTCTTCAAAAAAGGAGGAGGTTCTCAATTCGACTGTATGTTCTTTTTTTTGTATGTATGTTACGCGATAACTCCGGTACTTGAGAACCGATTTTCATGATTCTTTTTTGTTGGAAAGCGGGTACTTCCATAGTGATCCCATTTCATTTTGAAGAAAAATATCCACCTCAAAGGGTGGCTGCTCACGCATGAAGATTCATTTTTATAAATAGCGCCTAACTTTAATTTAGGAGCAATTACTTTAATGGTTGATTTTGCTATTTCTCCAATTCAAGACGTTCTTCTCTCAATATACTTTGAGTAGTGAGAACCGATTTTTATTGTCTCCAGTGTCAAGTCCTGTATAGTGGCGAACTAAGGGATATTTCAATAAAACTTGGCAAATAGACGTAATTCCACGTACTTTTGAGGTTTTTTTAGTACTCTGTACTGAGATTATTTAAAAGAATATCATCTACTTTTGTGTCTCTCGTCGCTAAATTCTCCTTAAATTACTATTCATCTTTACCGTTCAAATATAGACGGGTGTTAAAAGATCAAATTCAGTGGAATCACTTTCCTGATGGACACTTCCAATAAGTCATAAATACGCAATTATAGTGTCAAAATTATGCACAATAATAGGATATGTATCGTGAAGCAATCGCTTAATTAATGTAGAATATACCATTTACATACCGTATTAGTTTTAGATGATTTCACTTTGAAATTCAATTGTTATGTCCGTCAAGTTTTATAAATAGTGCAATCGTAATCGTTAATCGTAAAATGGGCGTTTGGAAAATATAGTAGCAGATAAAGTAAGTCGCGTTAAACGCAAAAAGATACCGGGACCAGAATACCATCTATAAAATACCTAGCTACTCAATAAATTCAATTCAAATTCAAAATATCTTTATTTCATGTTCCTTTTGTTAGTAATTTGCCTACTTATTTTTAGTTACATTTTATGTTATATGTTATAATTTTAGTGCTAACCCAAATCCGTACTTTTGTGTCATCGTATCCTATAAAAGCGGCTCCAACTGAAAACCAACATTACAACAGTCGAGCTGTGACATAAATGCTGGATTGAATCCGTTTCAACTTATAATTTTGATCACTAGTTGCTTCTGAGTAAGTCTTAATAAGGTGAATAAATGTATATTTCGCTTTCTTAAGTAAATTGCACTAGAAACTAAATTATTGTTTGAAATCGTCAAATTAATAAAACTTACTACTCATTCCTAAGGCTGTTACCGCTAAACCATAATCATAATCATTTATTCATAATTTCCATTACATATCAATTTAGTACCTTAAATGTCAAAAAAAAATATATTGAATTGCATTATAAACTGATATTAAAGAAAAATAGTAACCTACATACAAGCGCTGGATTAGCCACATTTTTAGCCTAAAGCGAAAGGAAGACGTGTTAGGAGCGTTGGTGACATCGTCAGGTAAATTGAGGCCGGCGAAGGAGGCGGCTTCCGTATCGCAGTGTGTACCGCTCATTGGCTCATCTCTGTGCGAACTGATTTAAGTGAATACGTGCATACATGGCTATCAGAAGTATCATCTGACAAACAAGGGATTGCTCTTTGTATACTGTTGTTCATATATAAACATTGACTTTATGTATATAAATTATAAAATTGACAATATTATTTATTCCACATAGAAACGCCCTGAAGCAGCTAGCGGGATCACTATCGTGGACTTTTGTTATTGGTCCATGACAGATTTAAACTTCTTAAATGATAAATATACAGTTTCAAAGGGAATCTTATTCTAGTGTCTGTCGTCTGTCAACTGCCGGTTTATTTTTATTCCTACAATACGTAACTTTTTGTCTATAACTATTTTTCATGATAAAATTACGATTTTTCTTAACGTAAATTACATATTCATAGTTAAGGACGCCAGTGTGAAAAATATTAATTTGTTTAAATGTACCTCTCATAGACTCTCTGGTGCGCAGTATGTAAATTTTCCCCTAACACCACGCTATGCAATACCAAGATTATATTAATGTCGACGGCATGACCCTCAAGCCCAAAGCAAAGTTCTGTATGTCTTCGAACTGCGAAAGTACCTAAAGTAAATGTATCGGTTTCTATATTTAAAAATTGTCGTGTGTTTTAATCGCGTGTATGTGATTGTGTGTAAAGTGTATGCGATTAAAAAATTTTCTTTTCGATAACCTATTCGAAACCTAAAAATATTACAACTGTATTAACAAGGTGACATTTCCAGCTTTTACTTTAGGCGTTGTAAACTCTTCCACAATTTTTATTTTCTCATTATTCTTCATATTTAAGATTTAGGCTCTTTTTGGTGGAGTAATCGCTAACTCTCTCTGTTTAGCGCCCTAACTTTGATTTCCTGACACGACATCAACTTTTTCCGTTATTTGATCAAATTACTTCGTCTCGCTTGTTCTCTGCCTCTCTTTTCTTCAATCTTCCCTTTTATGATGAACTGTCGTGACGTATCAAATGCCTAAATATCTTTCCCCTTCGATTCTCTGTTGTCTTTAATAGGCTTCTCTTTTCTTGTCCTATTCTTAAGACCTACTCATTAGTTTTTCTTTCCGCCAAACTAATCCCTCCATTCTTTCCCAAAACTACATCTCAAATGCTTCCAACCACTCTCTGTAATTCCGTGTCATTGTTTATGTCTCACTGCCATACAATGTATTTATATAAGAATATAAGTATTAGGGGTTAAAGTATGAAATTGCCGTTTTATTGCAATAGGTTCTTTGAATTTTCATAGAATCTTCATGGTTTGAGGTTTTCGAATGAAACTTTTTTCAAATGGTTTCTGTGATTTTTTTTTTT
>NW_020654734.1:0-10475 GCF_003589595.1 Hyposmocoma kahamanoa
GTGCCAATAGCTAACAAATGAAACTGGAGATTATTTTTTACTTTTAACACATTTAATGCCCAGCACCTAGCACCCGAGTCCTCGCTATTGTCGCTACCATGCCCACGACTCGCCTACCGAGTCCTGTTCTATCTATTTGTACATTTCCTGCGCCTACGCCCAAAGACCCGGCACACGAGTCCTGTTTGTAATATTATGTAAGGGTTGTGCCAATTTAATAGTAATCTATAGTAGTAGTAGTGGGTTATACTCTGTCAGTTTAGGTATTAAATAAAGTAACTGTAATGAACTGTAATAAAGTAAATGTAGGTATTTTATGAGGCATTACCTGGTCACCAATAGTGATCATAAATGCACTTTTTGAAAATGTCTATATATATATATATACAGGGTTATTTTTAAATGACTAATAACCTCTCAGGACTACATTACTAACATTATAACGAGCAACTTTTGTTCTACGACTTTTTACAAAACGCAATAAATTTACCGAAAACAAACTTTTAAATTTTTTCTATGCTGTCTGACAGTTTTTAGATCTGTATTTTTGGTAATAAGTAGTAATTAAACATATGTATAGCAACGCCTCCCGGCCGCGTGCTGTCTGTCGGTAGGAATTCCCGCGCTTTTTACGCAAGGGCTAAATAATACCTACAAATAATGCAATTTATTTAACAATTATTATTACGAAATGACCTACATCTTTTACGTCGAATAACTAGCACAATTCTTGTGATTAATACCTAGAAGTTCATTAATAGCTTGTTTCCACGTTTAACTCGCTTGCTGGGTTTGTACGAATGGCAGCACATCGAGCTAAATATTGGCGGAGCTAGTTCCGATATACTACGATATTCGAACACAAATATGTAACATGATGTGCTGTTGACAATACACTGAATCCACAATCCCTTCATACTATAACCAGGCTTAGGACTGGCTGCATTAAAACATAAAATAAGTTTCAACCGTATGTATGTCAAACAGAAAATCGTATAAAAAACGACAGAGGCTTAAACTGTCTGTCGTTTTTTATACGATTTATAAATAATAAATAAAAATTTCTAGATTTTCGCATGTATTTTTCTTATATTATTTTTTAATGCAGGCGTATTTAAAAAGTGGAATCAGCATATTTACAGTAATTGATTAGTTAATCTACAATAATCCGCATATTTACAAAATTAAAAAGTTTTTACAAATTATTCGTACCTACCACGTAGATTTAAGTCCCGCGGATGGCGGTGAGTATCGCGCACATAGCGTTCAAAATAGTCACCTTCACAACCAACACAAAGACCACACCTAAAAATCAATTGTTCACTGACTCGTGATAACACGTCCGAATTCAATCGAATTTGGTTAAATGACCAAATTATTTTATCTTTCAACATATCGCGGCTTGTGATTGCGCGGCCAGTGTACACCAACGTCTTTACATGACCCCACAAATAAAAGTCCAACGGAGTGATGTCTGGCGATCTAGGAGGCCAAGCACGAGGTCCGCCACGTCCTATCCATCGACCTGGATAATTTCTATTCAACACCTCTCTGACTTGGCGAGCATAGTGCGCCGGTGCCCCATCATGCTGATAGTACATGTTACGTAAATGGGCGAGTGGTACATCCTCTAACAACACTGGTAGCGATTCAGTGAGAAAATGATGATATGTTTCTCCGTTTAATCTGTCAAGAAATATGGGGCCCAGTAACGTGGAATTCACAATTCCCGCCCACACATTCACGCTAAAGCGATGTTGAAAATTATGTGGTCTGGGTTCGTGCGGGTTTTCATAACACCACAAATGCTCGTCACGACTATTGAATAGTCCTACTCTGCCAAATGTAGCCTCGTCTGTCCATAGAATTGTAGGCCGTTCAGCCAGCAACCAATTGCAAAAAGTCACTCGCGCAGGTTTGTCGGGTTCGGTGAGTTCCTGGACACGGTGAAGATGAAAAGGATATTTTCCTTCATTGTGGATGACACTCCAGGCGAAGTACTGAGAGACATTGAACTCTCGGGCTGCGTCGTTGGTGCTTGCCGCTGGATTGGCTTCAAAAAACTCCAGTATGTCTTCCTGCTCACGCACTGTACGCCTCGGTGGACGACCACGGTCGCTGGAACTAGGGTAAAATTGTCCGTGATCTCTTAATCGCTGTGTGGCAGCTAACATTGTAACTTGGCTTGGTGTAGGTACAGTAGGAAATCGTCTTCCATATTCGCGGCAGGCTTCCGACACATTGTCACCACATATAGCGAGTAACCGCACCATTTCCGTATACTCTACACTTGAATAGCGATACGTCATCGTGCTAACAATTACAGTTACAAAACAATAAATAACATGTGCATTTACGACGCGAATGCATCAAAGTGACTGACCGCCGCCGACGCCCCGCCGCCGCCGCCCGTAGGTACGTTCCCTCCCTCCCCCATCCCCTTTCGTGCATTTCGCATCGGATGATTTGTTTACATTAGCGTGTTCTTTTCTTACCGCATAGTGTTAATAACCGTTTAGAGCAGACGATTAAATATTTTTATTTTTGTATGAAAGTAAAATCTGACGAATTATTAAAAGTCATGGAACAAAAGTTGTAGGATATGATGTTAGTAATGTAGTCCTGCGAGGTTATTAGTCATTTAAAAATAACCCTGTATATATATATATATATTAAAAATGTTCATCTAGCCGACAATGTTTCAAACTACATATCTATTTCAAATACTAATAAACTCTTAAACGACATAGGTTAAATATTTAAAAAGTTATATGTTCTAAGAACATAACAAAATTTTTCCACGTTAGACAACCTAAAAATAAAGATTCTGAGAGCTAAACAGAACGCGATTAAATTAAAGGTACTGTGTGTCAAATGTGACGGCTGATATACGTTTAATTTAGTATAAACCGACAGAGTTGTGTTGTATTATGATAGTATTAGAATACGTCGTACATACATCGCCATCAAATGAAAAACGCGTTTATTTTTAAAAAAGTTCATTTATTTTATGTGGGACCGTGTTACGATAGTTCTAGTATTCTATCGCAACACGGCCCCAATATCGGTTTTCACGGGCAAGCCGCCATTCTCGCTGCTTGCAGCGCTGCTCTGCCTCCTCAGCCGATATTGGTATGGCGATCGGCTGAGAGCGCTGCAAGCGGAACGGCGGCGGCTCTTTTGTTGTGAGCGGGTCAGGCGGCGGTGGCGGCAAACTGGCACTGGTGTTACTAAAACCATTTTTTTTAAATTACACTTTTTTATACACACTAATATGATAAAATCAAGACATATCATCCTTAATTCATGTAGGTTAAAAAACTAAGGATATCCACACCAATGGATGGATACTCGGTAGGTAATGTTTTGCACCGAAAATGCTCCTTCGGCCGCTGCTCTTTCGATGTGACCTTGACCCTTAAAATTTATACAGCTGAGGCAATGCAAATGGAGCAGATCTCATTCAATCTTCGTTTGATGTCATAAATCGACCATCAATCGGTGTGGTAAGAAATGTCGATCAATGTGAATTCGTCTCATTCAAATTAACAATGAACTACTTACTAGCTTTGAACGATTTTAACAGCGAAATTTTATTGGTTGGCGGCAATTTTATGCATTAAAAATCTTAACCTAAACATTTGCTAAAGCCACTTTAGTGACAGATTAAGTTGTATCATGAAATAGTTCTCTTGTATAGAAAAATACGTGGGATTCCCCCAAACCTAACCTAAAAAAGTATTGAAATCGAAATTTTATGTGAATCTAATGATTATCAAAGTGATGAATTCTTACATTTTAATATTTACATTCTAATGATTATCAAAGTGCTGAATTCTTACCTTCTACCACCATGCCACCACTTCCCCAACTGAGTTCTAAGGATCGCACTGAAAGGACAAATGTTTCAAAAATAAATGGAAAATACATTATTACAAATATATAATAAGTTAAAAGGTTATACAGATTGTGCTAAGTATATAAAATACACAGTAAATGAAATACTTACATCATTTTCGAATTTTTTTTTTCACAAACTTTTTAAGTACTTGAAAAAGAGTAAACGAATGAGTGAAGTGAAACTTTTTCGTACAACTTTTTACATATTTTATTAGACGCATCGGGAATTAGCATATTCAGCCAAAACGAAAAAATATTCTAAGAACTGCATTCAAAAATTTATAAATAATCGCCTTTTTGAACCGTGAAACGAACCCAGAAGGAAGACCATGACATTTCACATTTACTTTAAATAATTACCTAATTATTTTGATTATTTTGACATTTAAGTGCAACTTACACTATTATATTACTATATATTAGCATTGTTAATGCTAAATAATTATTTTCCTGAGCAACTAATACATGTTTTTCTTTCGCTACCAGATCAACATGAGACTCGTTTGTAACAAAAAAACAATATATACGCGATGTTAAACACAAAAAATGTCAATAAGAAAACACGGAACGAGTTTCATTTATTTAATTTATTTATTTTATAAAGAGGTACACCAACAGCAAAACATATACAACAATTCACATTACAACACGTAACAAACAATGGTATCGATGTAAATATGCTTACAGGTATACACAACATTTGCCAAAAATTATCTAAACAATAACAATAAATTTTAAATTAATACATCCAAGAAAATAAAAAAGAGTCTGTACATATATATATCAAAGAGTACAATGTAATGTGTAACAATCGCGAATACAAGAACTCAATAGATTTTTTATCTACACACATGTGATAGATTTTTTATCTACATTTTTGTATGTATAAACTACTATTTTAATTAATTGTGATATTTCACCTAGAGCTATGTTTAGAATGTTTAAGACCTTTAATAGCAGTACAGCTCCTTGTGAAAGAGCTCGTCCAGGGAAGTACTGCCACCTTACCTATTTCTGCCGCCACACAGTGGGTCGAAACTGCTATGAGAAGGACTTAGCGATTATTTTTACAAAGTCTACTTTTTTAAAATACCTGTCGATTGTATACGTTATTCTGATGAACAAATGTCATATAACATTTTTCTCTAAAACTGATAGTTTGGCTAGAAAAAAATATTTTCCATTTTCGTTGTATGGAATGAAACATAATCTGTTGAATTCTGACCAACTCTTCATAGATCTTGCTTTATCACCACTTGAGCATTATTCTATAGCTTGTTGAGTACAATAATTCAAGCTAAAAATTAACTTTCTCAGTTTTACGGCATAGTTCTACGAATCATAAGATACAGAATGTTGTAAAATGAATTTTTATATTTTTTTTAATAATTTGATTAATAGAATTTTGGTACTTTATGTCGTAAAACTTTTTTTAAGACCTCAACTTTTAAAAACGATTTCTATAAAGTAGTATTTTAGGTTACAAACAATATTTACCGTATAATTTTCATGTGTTACAATAATATTGGTAGTATAATTCAAAGATATTAGTCATTAAAAAAACATTTTTTCTTACTTTTTTGGAATCTCGTAACTCCTGAACGGGCAACTTTGGGGGGGCGCTGATAGTGTAGGATTATACTCAACAAGCTATAGAATAATGCTCAAGTGGTCATAAAGCAAGATCTATCAAGAGTTGGTCAGAATTCAACAGTTTATGTTTCATTCCATACAACGAAAATGGAAAATATTTTTTTCTAGCCAAACTATCAGTTTTAGAGAAAAATGTTATATGACATTTATTCATCAGAATAACGTATACAATCGACAGGTATTTTAAAAAAGTAGAATTTGTAAAAATGATCGCTAAGTCCCTCTTATAGCAGTTTCGACCCACTGTGCGCCAAACAGTAATGGTCACATTACTGTGTTCCGGTTTCGAAGGGTAAGGATGCTGGTGAAATTACAGGCACATGAGACTTGTCAACTTGTTTCAGGGTGGCGTCTCTTGTCTCTTGTCACTTTGTATTATTAAAAAAAAGAAAAAAAAAGAACCGTTAATATTTATGGAACACCCTAAAACATTCCAAACATAACCCTGGTTGCTTTGGGCATTCTGGGCAGAAACATAATGTATTTCTTCGATACTGAGTGGTATCCCAGCAGTGTTTGCACCTTTTTCTTTTTGTATTGCCCTTTTCATCCTTTGGTAAATGAGCAGGTAAATGGACTATGTTATTACTATTATTTACCTGCTCATTTCCATTTGTCGAAGGTGGCAGTAATGATGTCAGTATTTCATGACGAAAATCATGAAGATTTATTTGTTTAATTTTGATTTGGTACAAGTAGTAGGCATTCAACATCATCATTTGAAATATGTGAATGCCTACTTTCTTGTACCACCGCATACTTTTATGTTCACAGGTGTAGTAGGACATCATTTGGTCCTGCCTATCAACACCACTCATATATCTATTATAATGACTCACCATTGCTGGCTTTAATATTTGATGACCCCGTTTATTTATTATGGGTTGAAGTTCCGGTGAATGTTTGGTGCTGATAGTCAGGACATCCCTTTGATCCTTCCACTTGCAAACACAAACACCTTTGCGGTTGTATCTGTAGATACTGCCACCTTTGCGTAATTTAGTAGTGCAAACTACTGCTGGGTTTAACATTCGCTTAGCCCTCAGAGTTCCCGTGACGTTTGTTGCATTTCTCAACAGGAACTCTGAGAGGCCTACACTATTATAAAAATTGTCCATGTACACATGGTGTCCCTTATTCAAATAAGGTCTAAGCAATTTAGCCACTACCTTATCTGTGTGACCTTTCCCTCCAACTTCTTGGTCCTGTTTACCTTTGTACATATGAATTTGAAGGGAAAGGCCATTAGGTGTGGCTAACATATATAATTTAATGCCATACTTATGACGTTTTCCCTTAATATATTGGCGAATTCCACTACGTCCCCTGGACAATATCATGGATTCGTCAATCGACAACTCCTCGCCTGGATTGTATATTTTTAACATTATATTATTAAAATAATTAATTAGACTGTCCAAATTGTACTTTCCAAATCGGAGACACCTAAAAATCAACAAAAATGTGTTTCGGGACATAAATTTAGGAGCAAATAAATTATATAAATAATGTTGTTTCCAGTAATCGGAGTATCTATTGACTTTTATATTTCCCATATGGAATAAAATGCCTAAAAATGTTAAAAATTTTTCTATAGTTAAGAGTTTTCCACCTGCGAATTCTACCATGCCTGGTATTGCACTGATTCAGTGCTTCATATGCGCACTCATTGGTCGCATCCACTATTTCTTTTAGTAAGTTTTCTTCAAAGAAAACTTTAAAAAAATCTATTGGTTTTGTTACGTCGTCTGCTATACGGACCTCCGCCTGTCCGGTAAAAGTTGGGGCTGGAGGTGCATCACCACGAGACAGTCCCCATTCCTCGACGGGGCCATCAGGAATAACTTCCCCGTCACTGTCACTACTCGAGCCATCTGAGTTCCTGCAAACAAGGAATGTAATAAATAACATGTTTTATCTATCACTTAGGTAAATTCCTACGATTTTTGTGTCTTTGTGCATTGAGTGAGCGCGCTATGAAGTAAATAATTAGTATTTTATTAGTCAATTAATAAAAGTTGCAAAACAATTGTAAAACCAATGCTTCTATTTGTGAAAAGGTAAAACAAAAACTAAATAATTAGACGTAGGCTCGCTCAGTTCTCACAGAGAGCCAGCCAGATAAAAGTATTAAAATTGCATGTAAGGTTCGTGTACGTACTATATTTTAGTAAAAGTTTTCGGAATAGGTATACTATATTTAACTAAACTTCAGAGACAAAATGTGAATGCTACATCAGGGCAAATTTATGTTTGTCATTACAAAAAAAACGTATGACAGAAAGTATTTACGCTCAATACGAGGTAGAAATTTGCGGTAAACATAAGGTTGACTATTGCGTCACTTGCACTAAAGAAAATAACTTCATATAGTTTATAATTACATAGAATATTGTTATTTTTTCTGATTCTGTCAAAAATGGAACTGTAATTTTATTTTTATGGTGATTATGCCTGTCATAGTTTACAATGAAACTTGATCTAATTTTTTTGTACTACTTAGATTTTGTTCAAGTTCAAGGACAAACAAGTGAATATATTATATATTTAAATGCATTGTTCAATTATAACCCGCAGTTGCATGTATTAGTATGCGACCATCCAGTATTTTAGGTATTTATTTATAATATACTCAAAATAATTCAACGTGCGGTAATTCACTTTACTCTTGAAACAACAAAACACTCATAGCAGTAAAAGTCCTTAAAAAGAGGTATATACTCACTTTAGAAACACGACGAGGCTACTATTTTTTTCGTAATTTGGTACACGTGCGTACGCGCGTGTCGAATTCGACTAACTGAACGAAAGCTTGTCACTACATGAACAATATGATCCTGCAAATTTTGATAGACCGAAAGCAACTTACTATCCCTCTTTTCATAAAACAGAACCTCATATGAAAGAGTGAGTCAACCTGCTTATTATTTCGGCATTTCTGCATTATGTCCCTAAAATGGTCGCAAAGTAGCTAATGGTCGCCTACTGACGCATTGACCCTATTTGTTATAAGTATTCTTTCATGAAGAAGAGGTTGTACCATAGAAATTGCCAACATTTTGATAAAATCTCTTCGTGCTAAGTTATCGGCAGCTGCCACGGTCTTGTAAATAATATAGGCATTTAATGCGCCAATATTTAAAACACCAAAAAATATACACAATGGCCATCGCTTGGTACGTCTCGAAACGGAATATGTGGCTGTCATTTGGTCGACAATATCCACTCCACATTTTGTAGCGTTATAATCAGTTATCATTTCTGGCTTGTTTTTCTCGCCAGTTTGTTCATCAATTTTAATATCATGATGCATTGTGGATGCTACTAGAACGACTTTTCCACTTTTAGGTACGTAAGACACAAGTGTGGATTTATTTTGGAAACCAAAGTAAGTTTCGTGTGCCTCTCTTCCTCTAGTCTGTGTAAACTCTTGAGGTATCTCTTTTTTGTTCTTCCTCAGCGTCCCTAAACAAGTTAGGCTAAAGTCGTCTAGCAGATCTGACATCAATGTAACGCTCATGAACCAATTGTCCATTACTATATTACGGTTACTACCTTTTATAGGATCTACTAGCCTTTTGACTACGTCGCCAGGAGAATTACTGAGCTGATACGGCCCATCCTTCTGTTTTCCTGCGTATATTTCCAAATTTGAAGTATAGTACGTCTTTGCGTCGCAAACAGCGAACATTTTGAGTCCGTACTTGGCTGGCTTACTGGGGAGATATTGACGGAATGGGCATCGGCCACGGAACGCTAAAAGCATTTCATCTATAGTTACATGCTCTCCATGTACGTAATGTCTTTGAATGTTACATACGAATAGCTGGAAAATCTCTCGTATTGGTGCCAATTTATCATTTACTTTACGTGCTTCTCTTGTCCTTATATCATCAAAACGTAGGCATCTGAGGAGATGATGAAATCTTCGTCGTGACATAGTTGATATGCAGATATCACATCCAGTGCCGTCTGTGGCCCACAAGTCCTTAGAATTCAAATGTGCTCCTCTCAATTTTCCAATGTAGAAGAGAAGCCCGAACAAGGCTTTAATTTCATTAAGACATGTAGGTTTGCAGTCTCTTTCTCTTTCAAAGTTTGCTAAAATTTTCTCAGTCATGTAAATATTTGTGCATTCTACTATTTTAGTCAAAATTTCATTACAAAAGAATAAACAAAATGCTTGCAATGGAGTGGTTATGTTGGATGCCTCATGACGAGGTCCTGGAACTTCTGTTATAATGTTATGACTCCGAGTTCTTGTATTTTGCACAGGTTGATCAATACTCCATTTGGTGGTTTTATCTTTTCCGATATAGAACCCTTTCTGTAAAATTGACAAAGGAACGCAATCTAAATCAGGTCGCCGGAGATCTGGTGCAGGTCGACGAATGCCTTGCCTCTCATGTGTATATTTAATTGGTGATATTCGTGAAGAACTTTCCTCACAAGGCACATGTTCGTCGCCACTTTCTTCTGAGTCTGTCTGATGGTCATTTATTTCTAAAAAGTCTTCATTTTCAGAGCAGTCTTCATTCTCTATTTCTTCATTAATATATTCTTCTATTTCTTTGTGGCTCATTGATTTGTAAGTAGCCATTTCCTATAGTAAAAACAGATATTAATAGTTATGAAATAATTAAAAACACACTTACGTTTTTAGTCGCTACGGGGTCTAACGGACCCATACTCACCTTAAACGTCTGCAGCACTCAAGCAAACCGCGCTAACTGACACTAACGGCCGCCGCCTGCCGCGCCATATTGGCCTTGGAAGGTACTAAGAACGGCAACGTCGCAAATTTTTTATTTAAAAAGCAATCGAGCAAAATTTGACGTACTGGGTCTGATGGACCCATTAGCGAGTCCTTAAGTGTTAATGCCTTTGCGATAGAACTCCGACGATCTAGACTGCACAAACTG
>NW_020654735.1:0-21607 GCF_003589595.1 Hyposmocoma kahamanoa
GTTTTCTCTGTACATTATGTTACTGAATAAACAATTTTATTATTATTATTATTTAATTTCTTCTAGGTATTAATATGTCTACTATTTGTACTAAAAAGGTGTGTATAGCTTTAATTGGATTGCAGGTTTATATTCCTTCATGTGGAATAGTTTTTTGTTGATATTCTGGTCTGTAATCTCTTGCTGTATCTTATCCAATTTAAAAAAAAGAGTTTAGACTAACAACACAGGAGCCCCAACTTAGTAAATCCTGTGTTATGCCGCTCCTGGTTCCACCACTCGGTAAAAGGAAGGAATCATGCAAATAAAAATATTCGATACAAAATTAAATAGAAATAATCTCAATACAGAGTACTAAAAAAACCGACCTCAAAAGTACGTGAAATTACGTCTATTTGCTAAGTTTTATTGAAATATCCCCTAGTTCGCCACTATGCAGGACTTGACCCTGGAGATAATAAAAATAGGTTCTCACTACGACACTACTCAAAGTATATTGAGAGAAAAACGCCTTGAATGGAAGAAATAGCAAAATCAACCATTAAAGTAATTGCTCCTAAATTAAAGTTAGGCGCTATTTATAAAAGTGAATCTTCATGCGTGAACAGCCACCCTTCGAGGTGGATGATTTTCTTTAAAATGAAATGGGACCACTATGGAAGTACCCCCTTTCCAACAAAAAAAGAATCATGAAAACCGGTTCACAAATACCGGAGTTATCGCGTAACATACATACAAAAAAAAAGTACATACAGTCGAATTGAGAACCTCCTCCTTTTTTGAAGACGGTTAAAAAATAAAACCTTTACATACCTCTAGTCATAAACTGGACATGAATTATTAACTATTGCTTCAATGAAAGCTGTGATTCCATCGCGGACGTACGAACGGCCACTATGTTGAGTCGCTTTATAACAACACGTTATTAACTCACTTTATCTGTGTGTCTGTATGTTTGTTTTTGGCATCGTAGCTTCCAAACCAATGGTCTGATCTAAAAACCTGACAGTTTTAAGTTATGGTCGATGATCGCTTGTTCAGCTGTTCAAGATCATCAGCCCCTTTTACCAGTTAACGTAGGGCTCTCAATCATAAAAGAAATATTTTATTGACTTGGAATTTGGAATACCATGGAAATCCAATGATATTACAACAACAATAATCCCGAACACTCATTCCTTATGTCTTCTTTTTTTACGATACATACCATATAACATGCCGCTATAAGTTTTAAATCACAAAGACCCTGAGACATAAGTCGACAAGTCCTATGTGCCTGTAATTTCACCAGCACCTTTACTGTTCTAAATCGGAACGCAGTAATGCTTACATTACTGCTTGGCGGCAGAAATAGGTAGGGTGTCAGTATTTCACTGGACGAACTCTTTCACAGGGATCTCTACTGCTACTAAATGTATATAGATTGCTGGATATTATACTTCATTTTCTAAACATCAAAAGTGTTTATCACAAGAAAGTCGTTAAAATAATACGAACTACATGATACAAAATTTATAGGAAATTTAATGACTCTCATTCATTCGTAGCGTCTTTAAGCCCATCTTCTGAAAAATTATAATTTTGCAGAAACATCGAATATCCGCTCACGCGATACATGCAGCCGTAGACGCATATCACACTTAGAGGTACCGGTGATGATTTTATACCGATTTATCGGATATCGAAATTATAACAGGTAAAAGAACTAATACTAATTGCTATTTCGGTAACTACTCTAGCAAACCATAAAGTTTTTAATGCCTGAGTCTGTCATTTAAAAAAGTAAACAACTTCAAAATACGTCACGACAATCGTGTTGTTATTGTTTGGGCTGGTGATTTCGGTGTTTATTTATTGAAAACATACCGTAAGTAACGTTTTTTAAGTTTACCCTGAATATAAATGTTTATAAACTATACTTTAAGGAGCAATTTCATGGTAAACATTAGAACCACTCAAACGGAATATTATCATATTTACCCAAGTACACCAAAAATTTCATTAGTGCTTTTTAAGTGCAGGATTTGCGGTGTATTACTGCATTTTATTTGAGATGATTTTGTTGGTAGTACGGAGGGTATTTATTTAGCAATGCAGAATAATAATATTTATTTATAAAAACTTGTATTTAAACTGAATCCTTTTCTAATTTGCGAAACCAAATAGCCGCCATTTTGCGGTAGGATGAGCGCATCGCGTGAGCGGGTATATAACCAGAAACAGAGAAGAAATAAGAACCATCCATCTCTGGCCAATCATCAGGCAAATGGGCCTTATATCACTTTTAAATATCAACTCTCGTTTGCGCTAAAATCACAAATTAGAAAACTGAAATACTACAGCACCAACAGATGGAGCTGTTATATCATATTCCAAAAATATTTTGTATTTATTATAATAAAGATAATATCTCTAACAATGTACGCTGTTCCATTCAGTGGTGTGAAAAAAACAGCAAAACATCTAATTACAAAACAAACGGAATCACATTTCATCGGTAATTAAATATGTAGTTTTGCAATTTCGGTTAATTATAGCAAAGTTCAAGTTAAACAGGTGATTTGAAGCGAAACAATTGACGACACCCGTGGCTGAATAGTTTTCAAACAAATTAAATGACATTTCGTCTCTATTTCTGGTTATTTAAACTCAATGTGTAGAAATAACCTTATTATACCAAGTGTATAAACGTCAAACTCGAAAACTAAGAATCTTTCCAAATGCTGTTGACGCGCCAGACATGTTTTATTGAAGAGCGTCTTGAAAAATACCATGTATTATTGAAGGCGCTTGTCGCCATTGCTATCAAAACAAGGAAAAAGTACCAATATATGAAGAGGCTGCGATGTAGAAACTTTGTCTACCCAAATGTACTGCAACTCAAAAAAAAATACTATACGTCAATGTCTATATGTATGGACATTGACTAATAAAGGTTCGGAATTGGTTTTAAGTTACTAACGCTGGCAATTGAGTGACAGTGGCCCAAGCCAGGGCCCCGTTACTCGCTCAAGGTTACGCCATATGTGCCTACCGCTGAATGTATCGCTGACACTGCAAGCGCTCAGACAAGTCTTTCATTTACATTACAATCCTTGTACAACCCCAGCATTCTGTTCTCCACGACTGCACAAGACGGGCAACGTTATTTTCACCTCTCTGAGCGCGTGCTTAGCTTCCTTTTTCCTCGTACTGAGGGCCTGGTATCATTAGTCAGATTTAGTAGGCTATTATAGCGTAGGTATTTTCGATTTTGTATGAGAGTGATGCATCTGTTATGTAGTAACTATTAAGTAATCTATGCCTAAGCCTAGGCCGCCATTATGGGAATAATAACAACTAAGTTTCGTATTGATTTCTGATAAATACAGTGACTAATACAATAACGTACAGATGCGGTAACAGTGTTCAGAAGATATTGTGATTTCCGATTTTTGTGTGCCACATCTGCACGGAAATATAATAGAGAAAAAACATCCCACGCTACATAAACATCATTTTATACCAATTCATCAACGCTACGAAGAAAACCTCTACGAGGTCGTAGATACCGCTAACCTCTACGAAGGCGTAGATAGAGCTCGTAAAAAACTTGTATTATATTATTTTCGTAACCAGCTTGTTTAGATCTACGAGAGCGTGGCCTATGATAAAGTAATATTTTTGATTATAAATCAACGTAACATTTTTTTTTAGGTAATATAACCGCCAAACAGTAAGTCGGTCCGCTTTTTGGAAAAACGCTAATCCTCCGAATAATATACTAAACTTCCGAAAGAAAAACTTACCGGTATATATTCTATGTAGTCACTTAGAAAAAGACTTCCGTATGATCGAATGCAAAATTTATGAAATGTGTAAGATTGCTTTTAAATTTATAATTGTGATTTACAATAAAACCGGCAAACAATAATTTTCAGTAAAATAATTAAGAGAGAGCAGAGGAAAAATTCCTAATCTTCGATTTGATTTTAGAGGGGTATATCCACTTTAAAGTTAAAAATAAAATATTGTATGTGTAACTACACGATATATTCAAGCATAGACATTAATCAGAAACATAAAACAATAAAGTTTCCTCGATAGATAAAAATCACGAAATGACCTCTAATTTTCACATTTTTTCGATTTATCCTCGAAATGCTGCAGGTTATTAGGACAAAAATTAGATAATTATTTATATTTATGCATGATCGACAATTGTCACTACGGATTTTTTCAAATCCCTTTAGTTTTAGAGTTATCCCGCTAAAACGAATTTGGTACTTTTAATGCGCAAAATTCAACATCTCCTGTCGCATGTCACGCGAACTTCAGGCATATATTTGTTTCACAAATTTGGGCGGAGTCAACGTCAAAACTTTTTTGGCATGAGAGCTCTTAAGTTGGTAGAGTATAACGTCAGCAAGAGTCATTCGGTTGTTTTCGTATTTTTATTGGCATAAAAGATTTTGGTGACTATGAAAGTAATGCAGTATATTCATATTCTGAATAAGCTCAGTTTTAATTTACTTTTCGGAACTTTTTCTAGTACCATTTTTATACCCGCCGGTTTATTCTCGGCATTTTTGACCTGACGTACTCTATGGATAAAAAGAATTAAAGATAATTTAGCTACTTCTCTCACTGTGTACAATGCTTTGGGGCAATAATATGCACCATCCATATTAACAAACTTATCTGAATAATGGTTAACCTTAAACAAACCTATAGCTGCTGATCTCACTTCTAAAACCACAATGTTCTCACACTACCCTATGCACACAATATATGTATATCTTAAATTTTTTAAATTTGTTCGTAACTACGAAAGAAAAAAAAACAATGCAAATGCCTTAAGCATCGATCAGATTTGCTGTCGCTAAACCACACGTTCATATTTTAAACACTATAAAATCTTGATATTATTTTTAAATACCAAGTGACGGGACGAACAAATTGTGCACCTGGTGGTAAGCGACACGCCTGTCCATAATAATTGCAGTGGCACTATAAAATCTTGATATTATTTTTAAATACCAAGTGACGGGACGAACAAATTGTGCACCTGGTGGTAAGCGACACGCCTGTCCATAATAATTGCAGTGGCACTCAGAAGTTCAAATCGCAAAGATCTTAGGGGCACTACCACTGTGCCCGTCACCCTGAGACATAAGTTGATAAGCCTGTAATTTCACCAGCACCCTTTTACCCTTCCAAACCGGAACACAATAATGTTGACATTACTGCTTGGCGGCAGAAATAGGTGAGTTGGCAGTACTTCCTTGGACAAACTCTTTCACAAGTAACTGTATTGCTACTAAATAATGATTGATCGTAGTTTCTTATTTAAAAAGAAGTAACAAATTCCGGACAGTTAATATATTTAAACTTTACCCTGTTGATATATCGTTGGAAGTTCAATACCTGTTATTGCAAGTCACGAAGTTTGGATTTTGTTTCGAAACTTCAGGCAATGTGCTGCAATCTAGCGGTCAATAGCTAAACGACGTGAAATTCAAGATGTTTACTTAGTTCTCCAAAAAAGAAGCGACGGTATTGCTGCGGTATAAGGTGTAGTTTCGTTTCTTGTAATTAAAATTTAATAAAATAAGACTTGACGATGGTATGAAACACCACCATGGATAATATTACAGGTGCGACTATTACTTTTGCATGCCAAAGTAGCGAAATAATGCCTCATTATTATATTTTCTACGATTTTCGAGGTTTTGCGCGAGACAATTGACACAACCATCTCATACGAAGTGAAAATGACGAACTGACCTTAAATATATGCAACTCACTCGCTCGAAATTTCAGGCAATGTGCTGCAATCTAGCGGTCAATAGCTAAACGACGAAAAATTCAAGATGTTTCCTTAGTTCTCTATAATGGAAGCGGAACCATATTGCAGCGGTATAATGTTTAGTTATAAAGTTTTAACTGTTGACCCAAGTGACACGCACAGTAAGCACTTCTGTTGTATTTATTTATTGTTCAGTTTTCCTAACAATATCCTATCAAAAACATTAAAGTCGTCCTTAGCGAACGGCTCGCTAACAGCCTTGTTGCCGTTCCGTCAATGTCGCAAAAATTTGCGGGGCGCGGTGTGATATCTAAACCAAGAGACGGGTGGGCAGATAATGACCTCACTCGTCCACAAAAATTTATAACAAATTACCTGTTAAAGAGTTCAAAATAACGTTCTGTTAACGGTTGCAAAATCTGTGTATATAATTTTAATTTTTGTCTAAATATGACCGAATCTCACGCTATTGCAATCAGCTCAAGTGTCTCCCCATTCGTCTCCGCAAGAATTTTCGTATTGTGTTCGTTCTCTACAATATTCTACGTACTATGTCTCCCGGGTATCTGAAAGAGCCGAGTCTTCCCGAGTATTCTATTTGTTTCCCTCATGAGTTTGGGTGTACTTTATGGTTTTTTTTTTATACCAAGTAACAGGACGATCAAATCGTGCGCCTGGTGTTAACCGACATGCCTGTCAATAGCAGTGCCACTCAGAGCGTTCAATTGCAAGGATCTGACGGGCACTGCCACTGTCATCCTGAGACATAAGTTGACCAGTCCCATGGCATGTAATTTCACCAGTACCCTTACTTACCCTGCAAAATCGAAACACGATAATGCTCACATTACTGTTTGGCGGCAGAAAGAAGTAAGGTGGCGGTACTTCTCTAGACGAACTCTTTCACAAGAAGCTCTACTGCTACTAACCATTGACTTTGAAACTACTAAACATTGTTGTCTATGCGTGTATGTCCACGGCAACCTCGTTACAGGACGTCCCAAGTGCGGGGCTATGAGTAAGTGTGTTGTTTTGTTTGTTTCGTTGTTTAAGGTGTTCTTCAATATTCTAATTATTAGTATATTAGTTGAACATGGTAGGCCGTAGCAAAATATCGGAGGCGCTATGAACCATAAGAGACACTCCGCCATTTTGCTGACCCATCGTTGTTTATAGTTCCCACCGCTATTGTCAGATACTAAACTACATTTATAATGTTGTTTTTATTTATTTATGCGTTGAAACAAATAAACAGCTTTGTTGTTGTCGTGTAAGATGAATAAAATAACTATTGAAGATAAAAATGTGTTCCATTTGTCATTCTCTATGATAGATACAAAATCTATGGTATCACTGTGTTGCCATTCTAGACTAGTATAGTGTGCCGTATAGTTTCTTTGATGTGCATAAAAGGAACTCAATAAAATCAAAATTTTGAAAACCCTAACGCTTTTTAAACTCTATTAATTATAACTTTCTATGTTATTTTTACAATATCTTTTTAGAAGTTTTTATGAGCGAAAATAAAACTCCGCCCTTGTTATAAAACTTGTTAAAAATTTACAATTGTTTTATAGTGTGTAGCGAAAAGCGCTATGAAAGCCTCGATACTTTTTGACAAATATCGAGACTGTATAAGCCACAACATCGACAACGTGTGTTGTTTATAATTAGTTATTGAAAAGCATTTTAATAATAGAGTGTTGGTTTTGATTACGCTGTGCAAAAATATTTTTTAATTGATTTTAGTTTACTATCAATTAAGTAATTATTTTAATAATAATAACGAGTTTGTTTGTTTTCTCAAATAATAACAAGAACTATACATTAAAAAAAATACAAATGGAATTAAATTTAATTCTTTCTTATTGTAACTTCTCATAATAATATTGTATTAACCGAAAACCAAATAATTAAATTAAGTAAATTAATGAAGAGTAATTACCAGAAGGCAATTTGTTTTCATTTAATTAAACCGTCACATTATTGACTTCGCCTTTTCTGCTATCTACACCGCCATTTGTTAAATTTTCTATTTACAAATACGGCAAGTATTTTAACGCGAAAATATTTGAGCGGTAGAGGGTAGGAAATACGAGATGCTCACTAAAGATGAAAGCCAAAAAGAACACCATGTAACAATTGGAATCCAACCCGGGACCCCAAGTCAGGCCACACAGTTCGTCAAAATTTGGCATTGTCTTTCCCGCCACATGTTACCACTTAAATTACAAAAGTTTGACTGACAATAAGGAAGAAACTTTTAAACGAGAAAACTATAAAAAGTTTGACAATTGATTACTAGGCAACGGCCTTCAGTACCAAAATTGTGGTAAATTGTACAGATAAACAAATAGAATAGTTGTTTCCGTTTAAAAAAAGGATTTACCATCGAATTCACTTTACTTAATTCCAGTATTAAATGTATTAATTCGTCGAAAATAACCGTACTACAGTATTTAAAATGTTGCTCTACTAATTTCCACTATTACTGTTTCCTGTCACATATATTACTTTCTATATTTATTATCTTTAATCCAAAGTCACGAAATATATGTATTTCACAGTTAGTGGTAACCAAGAAGCTTTAAGTCCTCCTTCCGTGTATTCCTCGTCCTACTTCCTTTAAATGCCCTTTCCGCTCACCCAAAAGTGTATTATTCTCTGTAAATTTGTACAAATGAATCATTTTAAATTGTAAATATTGTTCGTGTCTAACACTATGTTTGTACCGCTTCCTGCCCGTGGACCACCTGTCTAGTTCACCTGGGTGGAACACGGGCAATTAGTTCTTCGATATTCTCTCTGAGTCATCGAACAAATTTTCTGTGTACACTCCCTCCATGATGTTATGAAACTTGCATGAAACAGATACTGGCAGAATTAAGACCATTACTCGTAGTCTCACAAGCCATTCATTAAGAAAAAAGCATACCGTGCCAGACGCTATACCAACTAAGCCACGGAACGAACCAACGGACCTCACGAATTTTTCTATGTGCTTGCGTCGTGTCTTTGTACTTGGTCTTTCAACGACTTTTTACTGGTATAGCGTCTGGCACGGTATGCAAGAAGACGTCGGTTCGAATCCGACCCGATCGAAGAAACTTTTTCTGAGTGTTCGATCTTTGTATTAATAATTATAACAAACTAGTGGAGTAATTTCACAAAAAATAATTGAATATCAATTCAATAAAAATTTAATTAAAAAAGCATATTTAAAAGAAGCAGAGACTTAAATGACAACATTGTAAAAAGTTAGACAGACAATTAATAAAATCAGTCATTTAAATGGCAACATAAGGACCATACAATGAAAAGTTGAGTAATTTACAGACTGACCTCGTAACAGCGCTTAAAACTTTCTATAAAATTTTTCGTAAATCATTATTTTGAACCGCAATAAATTTTTTGGCCTCTATCCAAATCACATTTAAGAAATAGTAAAAACAACCATGCTTTAGAAATATCTCCACGTATGGAGCTAATGGAAATAAATAATAAAAACATTAAATTTACTCCCACTAGAACCGTGCATGGAACTTTTGGGTTACAATTGCTCCATGTGGAACTGAGTATATGGAACTACTTGTACTTGTACTATCGTAATGTCACCGGATTACCATAGTACACATATCAAATTTCAAGTCGATCGGACTAGTGGAATAGAATGAAATAGAATATCATTTATTTCTTAGAACTATGGTACAATAAAATTACATGTTACAATATTAAACAAAGTTGTTTATTATATTTTGCCAACAAGCGACATAGAAATAAGAGATGAAAATAAATTTCTAGCAATAATATCAGTATAGAGTACAAAAAAACCGACCTGAAAAGTCAAAAAGTTATTAATCTCCCAGTTTGCCACACTTAAAGGTAAAATATTTTTTTCAAGTATAAATGGGATCACTACTGAGGTATCCTCTTTCCAAAAAAAAGAATCATTAAAATCGGTTTCCAAATGCCGAAGTTGACGCGTAACAAACATACAAAAAAATCCTCCTACTTTTTTAAAGTCGGTTAAAAATACATTTCGTGTCAGATGTAAGTCAAAAATATTAAAAACACGATATAAAATGCTGCTACTAAGAATTATCCCAATTAAATTTGTAGAGTCTAGACAAACAATGATCAAAGTCACTTGAGGGGAATTTTAGGAAAAAATAATTTTTAATTAGAACAACTTTTAAATTTTGGTGAAAAAGACACGCACAAAAATAAAGTTCATGTATGTAACACTATGTAATCCATTTTAACTAAAAATATATCGCACTGTTAATACAATGGAAAACGAATTACTCACTTCCCGCAACATGTTGATGATCCTCATTCAAATGTTTTTGAATGAGGATTTCTGGCCAGAACTAGCTCACATAAAACGTGTCTCATTCTGAGTTAAGTATATATCTTTTGATTGTGTCTTACAGTATCCTAACGACGGTTTTTTTGACGTGTACAAAATCAAATTGTACGTACGGTAATGATATAAGTATTAATTAAATTTTTATTGAATTGATATTCAATTATTTTTTGTGAAGTTTCTCCACTAGTTTGTTATAATTGTTAATACAACAGATCGAACACTTAGAAAAAATTCCTTCGATCCGGTCGGATTCGAACTGACGTCCTCTTGCATACCGTGCCAGACGCCATACCAACTAAGCCACGGAACGAACCAACGGACCTCACGAATTTTCTATGTGCTTGCGTCGTCTTTGTATTTGGTTTTTCAACGACTTTTTAGTCGTAGCGCCATCTATGAGAAATCTATGAAAGATTTATCACCCAGTTAGTACCTTTACAGCTACCAGTCCTGGCGATATGGATATAGTATTAAATTTCACATATTTTGAGTTACAACACTATAGTAATAGCAGTGCGATATACAAATCTTTTTTAACTTTTCTACCATTTTTCAGACAATTTTTCAGGTCAAAATAGGCCTAAATCAGAATAAGGCTAAAAAGGTGCAATACCTTTTTAGCCTTATTCTGATTTAGGCAAATTACTCTCAGCATTTACCGAACTGGATGGCGGTACTAACTTAAAACGTGTTTTAAATGACTTTGATCATTCTTTCCCTGGTCTCTTCATTTGCCTTCGAATAAGGAAACCGTTAAGTACAGTTCAGCCGTCAGTAAACCACGATGCCAAAGACGACACGCTGATTCACAGAAAAAGTTTCAAACTTACAACTTTTTATTTCTGGTGTAATTATAGTTACATGAGACCTCTCAACTTAAGTCTCAGGGTGATGGGTGCAGTGGCAATGACCCTCAGATCTTTACGATTTAAAGCTCGAAGTGGCACTAGAACTGTTATGGACAGGCGCGTAACTTACCATCAGGCGCACGACTTGTTCGTTCTGTCACTTGATATTATAAAGAAAAAACCTCCATCTTTTCACGTCGATGCTTAAAAATACCTTTCACGAACTCATTAAATCCATATTGTATCGTATGTGACTCGGAACAAACTCAATTCTGTAGTAACAAAGATTGATATTGGTTGCTCTCTCGCCCCAACCCCATCCGAAAACACCTGTTACATTTTCCCCAAAGGCTACTTGGAAAATTTACTGATATAAATGATTATCACTAATTACAGATTTCTTACTACAATATGGTTTCTTTTTATTTTCCTGATATTTCGGAACGGTTACAAGCTCCATGGTCATATCTGTCTACTCTCTTTCCTTGTCGACGACTAGCATCATAAAAATGGAAGCAAATTAATTTGCTACTCCGTGAATCCAGTGATGGTTAAATCGTGCAAAACTGCTGCGCTTGCGTTGAATATTTTTACAAGCAGTTAATTTTCCCACCCTTACTCCAAAATATGCCCGACACCTATTTCGCCTCTCCATGAGGCAGATTCAGGGGCTGTTGATTGCTCGACTCTCGGCCGAAGAATAAGAAGAATATATATAGAATTATTCAGAACGTACCAACCGTTTATACCCTGCTACCCCCAGTGTTACTATTGTTGCAACCCGAAAATACCCGTAATAAAGATTATGCAAATGCAATTGTTGTTTTATTGCACAACTCCTAATTATTTCCATCTGCTCTAAAACACCGAGACGTAGTCCTTTTTCGCAAAAATGTAAGATTTCACATGAATGGGAATCTGGTAAGATATGATTTGTTTCTAATAAATGTTTAGCGAAATTGGACCTGTCTGGGTGCTTATACCTAAACGAAGAAACATGCTCTTTATACCTAGTTATAAAGTTACGCCCTGTTTGACCTATATATACACTGTTACCCCATCTCGATTACCAGTGGCGTTACCATTGTCACTAATTTTATTCCGACAAACCACACTCACTGTATCCACACGCGAAACTGAAATCACAGGTTACTGATATAAGCAAACCCAAAAGTTAATAAGAACTAAGGTATTTACCGATACTGCGATTTGATTTAGTCTGGCGTTTAATAACCTTATCTCATGTCTAGAAACATTACTCATTGATGACTTTACAATCACAGTCAGCCGTGACCATGTGACCTGTAAAGGCTCCGAAACTTCACACCGGGACAGTTGCTTCAACTGTACCAAGCATAAGTCATGTCATGTCAACTGGCTACTTTGGATTCAATCGACAAGCGTGGTAAGAGGCCTAATAGGTGACACGGATTTAGTAGAGTCGAAACTGCATACCTTGTGCATCTTCGTAAAGTTGCCTGCTTATCGGTATTGTACAGGATACATCACGGGAAATGTGCGATGGAATTGCATGATTGGATTCTGCGTTCCCCATTCCATCATCGTGGGACTAGACGGCCGCTTACATGGGCTGGGGTTCCACGCCTATGTTGTGGATATTCCAAAGATTCACACGCAGCGTTTCGCTTCCACGTTTATACGGCGAATGGAAAGTCGCGTAAGCCTAAAAACTCAATAAACTTATCTCCATGAATTTAAGAGCCTTATTCAAATTATATCGTTCCAATTACAGTTTCAATTGAAAATCAGTTTTAAATCCATTATGATAAAGTTATTTTAAGATTTTCATGCTTATTCACAAAATGCACTAAAATTATTTAGAAAACCGACTTAGGAAAATTTGCTTATCGGCTTTTTATTGGAATTACATCATTTGCCAAATTTTATTGATTTTGGTTAACGGAAAGTGCGCAAAACCAGATTCATTCTGCTACCCTAATTTGCTACCCTTCCAGGTGGAATATTTTCTTCAAATTTATTTTTTTTATTTACAACGAATTGAGAATGGAGGTTCTCAATTAAATTTATCAAGTAAAAGGAAGGAGTAATTTTTTGGAGTCGATTAAAAATGGATAGAAATAAACAAGATCTTATTGAAGGTATTCTTGTAAGTGAAAATAGTTGCACACGTATCCATCTGAGCCTAACAAACAAAATGATTGCATCAGTAATTTTAAGTAAACCTAATATATTTAATCATGCTTTGATTAATTAAGTTTAAAGTTATAGATATAACAATAAGACAAACAAACAAAGTATATTTAAGTTAACCTTCCAAACCGGAACGCAGAAATTCCCAAATTACTGCTTGGCGTTAGAAATAGGTAAGGTAGGACGAACTGTTTCACAAAGAGGTCAACGGCTACTATGTTCCGTTCCTAAGTATAGGGATAACGAGCCCTGTACCCCACATACGGTGGGGTCGGGCTCGGCCTGCGGCGCGTGGTCGAGTTCAGTTCACGGGGCGTGTTCATGCTCTTCGGTGGCACAGCAGTTAGTACTATGAGCGCTTGGTGGGGAGGTCGATTCCCGATTTTGGCCAATTTAAGCAACGAACATTTCTAAGTTGGTTTTGGTCTGAGTATTCGGGGTTATCGTTGTTATGGTATTTATTACTACAGGAAATTCGCCAGTAGTTGGGCATGTTTTCCCCCTAAATACTGGAAAATGGAATCTAACAGAGAGACGATTGAGATACAACAACGCTGAAATAAGTATCTCATTTCCACTAAATTGGGAAGTATGCCTTACATTTTTACAATTGTGAGATCTTGTACTCGTAATCTATATTACCTCCATGTGATGGCGTACGGACGCTTCGGGCTACGTCCTCCGTGGACCTCGGCCTACGGCCTCGGCACTTACGACCTTGTTTTTAAAAAATTTAAATAGCTCTTTAATGGCGGCCATATTTAAAAATTGCAATAATACATTTTGATCACTAATTATTATCAAACAATCTTCGAAATCTTTTCGTGTCAATTTTCAGTCCGAGCAAAACAAGAGATTCAACAGCCATTTAATTTACATAAAAAATTATGGCTATCTCCAAAAACGGCGGAAACAAAATGTTTACCCCAAATTATGATTGAAGCCATTTTCAGTCGAATTAGAAGAAATTTTTTTCTATCGCCAAAAAAGTTTGTATGCCAGCCATAGCGAAAAGTGACGAAAAATAAATTTTGACAGCTAATTATTATTAAACACTCATAGAGATCCCGACATGTCCATTTTCAATCGAATTAGAGCAAATTTTTATCTGCCGCTAAAAGAGTTTGTATGACAGCCATATTGAAAAAAGGCGAAAAATAAATTTTGACCGCAAATTATTATCAAAAACCTATAGAGGGGGTTCTCTATAGGTTTTTGATAATAATTTGCGGTTTTCCCATGCCGATTTTAAGTTGAATTAGAGCTAATTTTTATAAACGCTTGTTTGGCGGCCATATTCAAAAATGGCGAAAAACCAATTTTGATCACAAATTATCAGCACTCCTAGAGACCCCCATATGCCAATGGGATCAATGGTTTCAATGGGATCTGAGCAATTTTTTTTCTGCCGCCAATGAACGCTTCTATGACGCCAATTTTCAGCCGAATCAGAGCAATTCTTTTTCGGCAGCTATTTTTAACAAAAAAAAACACTTGTATGGGAGCCATATTAAAAAATGGCGAAAAGAAACTTTTGACCCCAAATTATGATTCAGGATTCCTAAAGACCCTTGAATGCCAATTTTCAGCCGGATCGAAGCAAGTTTTTCTTCGGCCGCCATTTTGAAATCGCCATCTTGAATTTTTTTAACCCAGGCAGTTGACCAGTGTTACCTTCTATGACATTCCTTCGAGCACCTCCTAACTATTTCTAATAGTTTCCGTGATAGGAGGCTTTGAAATTTATATGGCGGCCATCTTGTTCATTTGAATTTCGAATATTTTTTACTTTCTGCAGAAATTTACCAAGGTGTATCTCATAAAAGTGCACAAAACTCCCCCCATGTATTATAGTTTTTGCAGGCCGTTGATCACTCGTTTACATTTTCCACATTCAGATCTTCTCATATTTGATTCTTTGCCTTGGAGCCTATTCGCGTGCAACGGTATGAATATCTTTTTCCCACAATATCGGGAAGTATGCGTTCTATTTTTCTAAGTGAGTCAGGATTTGTAGCTTTATATATAATAGGGGTTAAAGTATGAAATTGCCGATTTGTACTGAAAATCTAAATTGTTTATTTTTTGAATTTTTAACAAATTTATTTAATCAAAATAGTTGCCATTATTATCTATACATTGCTGCCATCTAATGGGAAGGTTATTAATGCCTTTGCGATAGAACTCCGACGATCTAGACTGCACAAACTGTGTGAAAGCATTTTGTACTGCCTCCTGGGAAGAAAACTTCTTGTCACGTAGATAATTGTCCAAATCACGAAAAAAATGGTAGTCCGTTGGAGCAAGGTCTGGTGAATACGGAGGATGACGAATGGTTTCTAACTGCAGTTCCTGAAGGGTCAAGATGGTTTCTCGTGCCATGTGAGGTCTCGCGTTGTCGTGGAGCAATAATGGTGAAGATCGATTCATGAGTCGGGGCTGTTTTACTGCTAGTTTTGTCAACATGGTTCGGAGTTCGGCACAATAGACATCTGCCGTTATTGCTTGACCAGATCGGAGAAAACTATAGTGAATAACACCATGCTGAGACCACCAAACAGTTACCATTACCTTTTTATTGGTAAGTTTTGCTTTAGGACACTGTTGTGGCATTTGACCTGGGGTCAGCCATTGCATTTTTCTTTTCCGGTTTATCATAAAGAATCCACTTTTCATCACATGTTACAATTCGATCCAATATTCCTTCATTTCTGTACCGGTTCAACAAGGCAACACAAGTTTCAACACGCGTTTCTTTCTGCAGATCAGTCAAATCATGAGGCACCCATTTTTCGTATTTTTTTATTTTATTGATTTGACGCAAGTGAGTCAATATTGTGGGTAAGGTAACGTTAAACCATGCCGCTAATTCCTGGGTAGTTTGACTAGGATCGGCTTCCACTATCTCTCTCAATTCATCGTTATTCACCTGTGTGGGCGGTCTTCCTCGTGGCTCGTTCTTTAAGTCGAAATTTCCATCACGAAAGCGTTTAAACCAAAATCGCACGGTGCGTTCATTAGTAGACCCCTCTCCAAACGCAGCATTGATATTGCGGGCTGTTTCTGCCGCGTTAGTTCCGCGTCGGAACTCGTATTCAAAAATCACTCGAATTTTCGCAGTATCCATCTTTCTTGTCTAAATTGAATAACAAAAACAATTGAAAGTCGATATTCAAATGTTTCAAATTTAAAAAAAAAAAATCACAGAAACCATTTGAAAAAAGTTTCATTCGAAAACCTCAAACCATGAAGATTCTATGAAAATTCAAGGAACCTATTGCAATAAAACGGCAATTTCATACTTTAACCCCTAATATAACTAGATGGCGCGCGTTGCGCCGGGCCTGCGAGGGATTTCTTCATATCTTGTGGCAAATTGGGAGTTGAACTTTATATTTCAGTAGAGAATCCTCTTTGGTTGTGCTTGAGAGGGAGGGATCTGCGTAGATTCAGAAAAGTCAATTGTTTATGGGGCCATTTTGAATTTACCATATTGGAAAATTTTTGATCCCGGTAGAACATGACCAGGGTCCTTGACAAATTTTGTTTGAAAGTCATACTATCTCTGACGCCTTGACCGGGCCGTTTATTACGGAGACCAGGTCGACTTGGATGTTGCATGTTGCGCTGGGCCGCTAAAGCGGCCCGCGAGGGCTATGTATGAAGCTTGTGACTTTAAATATAGGATTAAATGTAGGAAAGACTTCGTCTGCCGGTTGGTATTTACTTTGGTTTCATTGGTGAGTTTTTTAGTTAGGTTTATTTGGGTAGGAAGGAGCCAGGTAGTTGGTATAATCGCATCAAGTCGTATTCTTATATACTTCAAAAGAAAGTACTGGTATATCATCAACAGTCGCGAAGATTGAGTAAAGTTATTTTTTTATGGAGTCCATCTTGAATCGGCCATTTTGAAAAAATATTTCAACAGCCAGTTCGCACCTACCGCCCTCTACGATATTAGTTTGAACATAACTTATATATCTCTAATAGTTTCAAAGATATAATCCCACGAACTGTATATGACGGTCATTTAGTTTTTCGAATTTCAAATATTTTTCAGTGCCTATAAAAACTGCCCAGGGTGAGAAGCAACATTTGTTTGGAGACCTTAGGGCTAAAACGTATACTTTGGCCGGGCAGCTGGGGTCCTACCTGATGCGGAGCACATTTCGATGGTTTTGGTACTTTCTTATACTCACCAAATCCACCCAGCCATTATTCTCATACATTACTCTTATACACCCGCTCTTCTTCTGGGAGAAAAATGCTGGTAAAAAAAAACCGAAAATTCACTTGTATGGCGGCCATCTTGGAAAATGGTGGAATTCAAATTTCGTTCGCAGATACGTACTACGAGCCTCCATACACGGTAGGATACCAAATTTCAGCCGGATCGGAGCACATTTATTTCCGGCCGCCATCTTGAGTCCGCCATCTTGAAAATTTGTTTTACCAGTAGTTGGCTCGTACTATTCTGTACCACATTTGTTTGAGCGCCTCTCATCTATCTCCAACACTCGCCGAGATGTAGACCTCAGAACACAGAGGACTGTTGAAAATGTATGGCGGCCATATTGGAAAATGGCGGAATCAAAAATTCTACCGCAAATTCGTAGTAAGAATTCCCAGACATGGAAGGATATTAAATTTCAGCCGGATCGGAGCAAATTTTTGTCGGGCCGCCATTTTGAATCGGCCATTTTGAAAAAATAATTTCAACAGCCAGTTAGATCCTGTTGCCCTCTACAATATTAGTTTGAACATCATCTACCTATCTCCAATAGTTTCCGAGTTTTCTCACTCTTTCTAGAAACTGCCCAGGGTGTGGATAAACATTTGTTTGGAGACTTTGAGCCAAGACCCATACTCTGGGCAACTGGGGTCCTACCTGCTGCGGAGCATATTCCGAAGATTACGGTACTTTCTGATTCACCAAACCAGTCTGACCATAATTCCCCTACATCATTTTTACCCACCCGCTCGTCTTCTGGGAAAAAAATGACTCCAAAGGGCAGAAAATTCACATATATGGCGGTCATCTTGGAAAATGGCGGAACCGAAATTTCGACCACATATTCCTATTGTGAGCCACCATACACGGCCGGATGCCAAATTTCAGTCCGATTGAAGCACTTTTTTTTTGGTTCCCATTTTGAGTCGGCCATTTTGAAAAAAATTTTCACCGGCAGTTTACCCCCGCCGCCCTTTATGACATTTTGTCGAGGACCCCCCGCCTATCTCCAATACTCGCCGAGCTACAGGGCTCTGAAATTTGTATGTCGGCCATCTTGTTTATTCGAATTTTGAATTTTTTTACTTCCGCTAGAAACTGACCAAGATGGCGGCCATTTTTTTTTGACGAACCTACTGGTAGGTGTTATACTTTGGCCGCGCAGCCGAGGTCCCACCTGATGCAGTCCATTTTTCGAAGAATTCGGATTTTTCTGGTACTCACCGGAGCCATCCAATCACGACTCCCGTACATCATTTTGATCCACCGCGACTCCTTCTGGGAGAACAATTATGTCAGTCACTGGTTCAGTCAGTGGTAATCCAGCTATGTAGAGTGTGATGCGTCCCACCGGGCGCGACTCGCCGCAGCGCCGGCCGATCGTGCGTCATGGAAAGTTCCGCTGACCGATGCCGGCGCGAGCGACGCAGGCGACGGCGGGCGTAAGGCGCGCGCGTGACGCGCGCCGTGAGGGGAGACGAGACTATAAAAGGCCGCCAGCCGGAGCGAGCGATACACAATAGATTCATGCGCAACGCGACGGGTGCCACGTGTTACCTGCGCAACGATAACCTCCACATAGATTTACGGCTCCCCACAATAGCCCAATTCATGAAACAGGCATCGAGGAAATACTTCGACTCTGCTCCTCACCACCCCAACCCCCTCGTGGTGGCTGCATCCTCTTACGACCCCTCAGGGAACAATCCCACCGCGTAAACAGGACCCGTCGGCCAAGGGAAGTCGTCAACGACCCTGACGACCCTATCACTCTCGCCACTTCGAAGGCCAACCAAATCGCTAGTCAGTCCTTTCCCTCACGCACCAACCGTCCTCGCCGGCGATGTCGTAGAGCCCCTCATTTCAGCACGTACACTGGTAGATTCTCTCCTACAGCACGCCCTTCTGGCGGAAGTCTCCAGTAGCGCCCTGAGCCGAGGTCCGTGCCCACTTGGGCGCCCTCAGGCCCGCTACTTAGCTTTAGGTTTATTTTAGGGGTTATGAGCCTTCAGTTCGCCCTTTTCTCCGGTGACGCAGTCAAGGCCATCAGCAAAGAAACGAGCGATACACTCGTTGGGTGAGCTTGCTACGGTATGAACCCCCACCGGGTGAGGGGTTGTTGAAGAGTAATTGCAGCGCGTGACCAAGGTGTGCCCAGGCCGTGCGAATCACTCACCCTTCACCCCTGTCCGCCTCCTATCTTGGGAAATCAATTGCTGCGCGTGACCAAGGTGTGTCCAGGCCGTGCAAATTGTTCACCCTTCAACCCCGTAAACCTACCCTTTAGCTCACCGCCGTCACTAGATTAGTTAGGGTAATAACCCCGCGTGGTTCATGTAATTCTAGTACACTTAAGAGGTGCATTTATTATTATTATAAACCGATCAATGTTAAAACTTGGTGTTGGTTTCCTTCGTTAGTTTTAGAACCTTGGAGAAATTCCTGTAGGTAAATAATAGTGTTCTTGTCCCGACCGCACCCCGGGAATATGCTACATTACAAGAGTATAATAAAATAATAATAATATGACAAAGTCAAAGTCAAAGTCAAAGATTATTTATTCCATAGGTAAATTACATTAGTATTACATTAGTATTCGTGACAGTCCATCGGTTGCAATATTCAAACGCAAATTATATGAGCACTTACTTTTACACTCAGAAGTTAATCGGTGAAATAAATACAGACTAATAATAATTTGTTTAGATTTTAGTATAAATATATATATATATATATATATATATATATATATATATATGGATATATTTATTTATGTAAAGTTTATGTAGGTATATATATTTTTATTTATATTGTCTTCATTAATATTTATTTGTATTTAGAGGTATATTTCTTAAATTTATTGTACAATTTCATCCCGCTGACTTGCTTTATTCACCACGGCTAGGGTTGGCTGGAAGAGATCTCTTCTAGAGATAAGCTCACCTTTGTGTACAACCTTTCTAATATGTAATTATCCATGTAATTTATTTGTGCAATAAAGAATAAAATAAATTTACACTTGAAAACGTCACATTTAAGGTACTGCTCGTTCACTACGCTGACCTCCCTGAGAAGAACGAGCAAGAAACTCTAGGGATTGCTCTTTTCAAATAAACTTAAATGCTATGGAATACATTTTGAATCAAATTTGTGTGGATTCTGGAGCCATGTCGTCTTTCCATACATCTTTATCTAACACGTAGTCTTCAATTTTGTAATATGATTTTTCGATCAAAATATTTTTAATGTAGTTTTTAAACTTAGGAAATGATAAACTTAATATATGCTCCGGAATCTTATTGTAAAAACGTATACAGTTCCCCATAAAAGAGTTGTTTACTTTGGTTAAGCGAAATCGTGGTACCATGAGTTTGGACTTAGCTCTAAGGTTAATATTATGGATATCTTCTTTCTTATTGAAATTATGTATATTTTTACGGGCATATAAAATATTTGAGTAAATGTACTGTGATGCCACAGTCATAATACCAGTCTCCTTAAACTTTTCTCTGAGAGATACCCGAGAGCCTAGACGGTACACAGAACGAATCGCTCGTTTTTGCAATACAAATATGGTTTGAATATCTGCCGCTTTACCCCACATGAGAATCCCGTAGGACATTATACTATGGAAGTAACTAAAGTAAACTAATCTAGCAGTACTAACATCGGTAAGCTCACGTATTCTGCGGACTACGTATGCAGCGGAGCTTAATCTGCTGGCCAGGGACGTAAGATGACGTATGATGTAAGCAGCGACAATTACTTCGCTCTAACAATTATAATGGTGAAATTACAGGCACGTGGGCCTTGTCAACTTGTTCAACTTTGAACATCATGTATTTAACAATAAAACGCAAGATCGTAACATACATTTAAACTGTCACAAAAAATGGCCTCATCATCAGGCAACAAGTGCAACATAGTAACGTAATTAACTTCTTAACAGAAAGAGCTTCGTCGGCAACCAACACACATAGCACACTAAGAAAACTCTATCATAATGTATTAGTCATAAAAATTGTATACGTAGTAGTAAGAATTGTAAATACACACATCAAAAGTGTCTAGGGATCTAGTGAATATTTTTGAAATAAAAATTATTTAAGCAATATTTACCAAATCCAGTCTTCCAGGACGACTTCTTACTTGAATGCTTATGTTTTATTTAACCGCTTACCCCTATATTTAATAAAAAT
>NW_020654736.1:0-22634 GCF_003589595.1 Hyposmocoma kahamanoa
GAATTATCCTCTGTATTTGATATAGACAAAGAAAGATATATTAAGCAACAATTTATTCAAGATCATCGCAAACGGCTCAAATATTTGTATGAACACATTGCGGAGAAACTAGTCAACGACAAGAATAAAGTTAGGGAAAGAAAAGGTGGGGAAATACCGCCTAACATACAACCCGGTGACACTTTATTTGTTAAAGATACAAGAACTAGAAAGGCAAAACATTTGCCACGGTACGAAAAGGTTGTTGTAACCAAGGAAATACAACGCAATGTAGTTCCTGTAAAATTAAAGAATAGGGATACAAAGGTCGCTATTAAAAACATAAAACGTCCTTCGCAGATGGTGGATGTTAATCCTGGCCCAAGTAACATTGGGAAACGGTCTAAGCCTAACCAAGCTGGCAACCAACCAAGGCCTACCAGCAGTAAAGCTAGGAACAGCGATGATTAAGAAGGGCCAATGGGAGATAATTAAGACAATAGATTTACAGTTCTTATACGAACAATTAGAATATAACATAGAAACTTATACAAATCTAAGTGCTTTAGCTTCAAACAATAGCGATACTAGAAGGGAAGTGATAGGATTAGAGAAACAAGTAGATTTTATTATGAAATTAGTTGAAGATAGATTTAATCAAATAATATTTAAAAAAAGAAGTAAGCGGGGTTTAATAAACCCTTTAGGTTCTATAGTTAAGCTAATCAGCGGTAATTTAGACTATGAAGACGCAAAAAGATACGACTCCTTAATAAAGAAAGTAGAATTAAAGGAAATTAGGCAAGAAGATAGGATATCCATAATAAATAAAGGATTCAGTAAACTACTGAACGCAGCCGAAGGTATGAACAATAACATTAAATTAATTGATCGAAAAACCAAAACTCTGGAGACTTTAATGACCGAAGATATGAAAATACATAACGTTATAACAGTCCTTAATAGCTACGGCCAAATTATAAGTAACTTTCGAACATTATACATCATTATTTACGAAATAGAAACAGCAATTGCTTTTAGTAAACTACATACACTACATCCTTCTATTATAAATTCTACTGAACTTTTGAATGTACTAACATCAATAAGTAAACATTCTAATCTTATGTACGAAGTAAACGAACATAATTTAATTAAAATTGAACAAGCAATACAAGTAAAATCATATCTTTCTGACATGAAAATCAATTTTATATTAGAGGTACCATTAGTAGACACACATACTTATATATATTACAAAGTCGTTCCAATTCCTATATATGACCCAATCTCCCTGTCAACACATACATTATTCCCAAAATTCCCGTACCTATTAGTGGCAGGTACGAAATTCAGACCCGTAGTGCAACAATGTACAGAATCTGATAATCAATTGTTCTTGTGTGACGATGAGAACTTAGCCAGCTATCCCATGGAGACATGTATAGAACAACTGATACTTCTAAAAAATAACCTGACTGAATGCTCTATAAGGAGAATCAAGATCGAGAGTATCAAAATACAACATATGACTGATAATTCTTGGTTGCTATATACAGAAAGCAATCTAGTGATAACAGAGTCATGTGAAAACCAAGTCCAAAAACATAACGTTCAAGGAACATATCTTCTAACAATTGAACAATATTGTACCACTGAAGTCAACGACAAGGTTATACAAGCTACAACAAATACAACACCCTTAGTCTACAGTTTACCAAAGGTGAAAATACCTAGTATTCACCAGTTTCAGAATATAAAAAACGAAAACAGAAGGGCAGTAGACCTACGTGGAGTAAACTTTGATGAAATAAAAGAAATGGCTCATCTCATGGACGTTAGTGAAAACACCCCCGATTTCAAAGTACATTTTAACATTAGTGTATGGACCATAATTTTGTATTTAATTATAAGTTTACTTATTTTATATTCATTATATAAGTATAGACGTTTTTTTAAGAAGCCAGTTCTGGATTCTGAAAAAAACATCTCTAAGGAGGGAGGAGTTATGGATGCTAACTCAGCATCCTTAAACAACGATGTTTGCTTTACATAAAATAGAATTTGTACCATTGCGCAAGTTATATTGTAAAGTGCGGAATGGCAAATCTTCATTGTAATAATGTCATTATAGTAATTAGTATATAAGACCTATAGTCTAAGCATCGGGGTTCTGTCTTGTACCAATCTTCAATAAATAACTATCTCCCGTAAGACTGCCTTTGCCTTTTACTTAAGTCGCGCGACCTTCAGTCACCTTATAGCACTCGCCTAAGACACCCGCATTTGCATTGTATTACTTATTTTATTAAAACCATATGTAATATACAAATTTGAGCTTCTACATTACTTCTCAACCTTCACCGTTCCTGATACAAGCGCTCCTGTTCTCCATTTGGTCCTAACGACCCGGATTTATAATTACAAAGAACCTGCCAAGAACAAAGGAATCACGCAAGTTGCAAGAACCGTTATGTGATTGTTCGAGAAGAAGAGTTCGAAATCAAAGTTCTTGATATTAAAGGAAACTGTATTGGAAACAAGAATCACGCCTACCTCGTCGGGAATCTACATTAAAACCTGAGGGAGTAGCGTTACCGTGAGTCCGTTCCAATTATCGTGTCCGTTAGATTGGTATTTAAATCTTAATCATTTCGCACTTTAAACGCGAATTAATCATTAATGCCATATATTTCCCTAATTCTTTAAAGTACAAGCTGTTACAAGCTGTAGTCTTTCATGACCAATTTAGTTATTTAATTTTAGTCAATAAAATCTTATCATACCTACTTAGTTACTTACTTTATTACTACAACTTACTTAATACAATTTCATTAAATTTTTATACTTTAATCGCACGATAAATGCGACAACTTCATTATTATAGTAAATTACTCAAATAATATTCATCATTTTAGTGTTTTTTCAATTAAAAAATAATTTCAACCCATACCTATTGTTAATCAAACGTTATATTGTTAATTCCCGACAGTAAATTTATTATTTTTACGTCTTTTAGGTTTACGCTATCAATCTGTGCAAGTGACCTATTTTTAAAATACCTACGTTTTGTGCACATTCCAGCTAAATGCAGTGAGTGCGAGCGGTTAGTGACCTTCATACCTACGACGCGGTCATTTCGCTGCAACGACGACGGCGGCTTATCTATTGCTTGCTTCCTCGTCTACGCACTCGGCTTACGTGCGGCTTACCTTACTGCACTCTCATCACGCTTCATTGATAAATTTAAGTACACATTGCACTTTATTATATTAAGAAAAAGTCATAATCTCATACTGTTCTAATCTTATACTTACCTACAGCTTAAAAGTAAATTTTTCGTAAGTAAACAAACCTTACTTAGTAAAATTATGGATTTAAAAACTTTAATTAAACAACGAGCGTCATTTAAAGCTAAATTAACTCAGTTCGAAAAATATTTAGAAACTTTGAATAGTTGTGCTAATCTAAGTAGTTTGCAAATTGGTGAACTTAACATTCGATTATCAAAATTTGAAGAAATATATTCAGAATATGATAGCCTCCAAACAGAGATAGAACAAACATCTGAAATTCCAAACGAACAGTTTCAGGATCGAGAGGCCTTTGAGACCAAGTACTTCGGTGCAATGGCGCTCGCTCGGGAGGTGCTGGCGCGGAACGATTGCCCTGCGCGCTCTGGTTCGGGCTCCGGCTCCAGGTCAGGTTCTTGTGTACACCAAGGTAGGCCAAGTCTTAAGCTTCCGACTATACACTTACCTGGCTTTTCGGGTCAATATCAAAACTGGCTGGAATTTCACGACACATTCAACTCACTTATTCATTCAGACGACTCCATACCTAAAATAAACAAGTTCCATTACTTACGTGCAGCTTTGAAAGATAGTGCCGCTTTGATGGTGCGATCGCTTGATTTTTCTGCAGAGAATTACGACGTTGCTTGGGGTTTACTCTGTGATAGATTTCATAATAAAAGGCTTCTTGTCAACAACCATATACAAGCTATTTTCAACATAGATATATTACTTAAAGAATCTTCAAAGGCGTTACGCGACATTTACACGACAGTTACGCACTGTCAATAGAAACTTGCGCGCTCTAAAAACACTTAAATTACCCACTGAACATTGGGATATTCTTATCATATACATAATATCAAACAAATTAGATTCAACAACTACTCGTGAATGGGAAACATACCGTAACACACTAAATGAGTTACCCACACTTGAAATATATTTAAATTTCTTAAGAAACCGTTCAGATCTCTTAGAAACCATGGAGGAGATACACACTAAGCGTAGGCATAGTGACGTCACGCATAATCGACACAAGTCATTAGTTGTCAGCTCACAATTTCAATCTAATAATGCAAATAAACAATTCGTGTGTCCATTGTGTAAAAATAGTCATGCTATTTATCGCTGTATGAAGTTTAGAGCTTACTCATTAGACATAAGAATGCAAAAGGCTAAAACATTAAAATTGTGCCTTAACTGCTTGCGTCAAGGGCATAGCGCAAATGCATGCAGAATTGGACCATGTCGTTTGTGCAATAAATTGCTAAATAGCTTACTTCATTCTCATGACGCACCTGTTGGAGCCGCTCCATCGACGTCACATAGCAACGTTGCCCTTTGCGCCGGGACGCCTCTGCCGCAGGAACAGTCGCCGCAGGCGTCACCTAATATACAAACTACTTCTAATAACATTTCTCAGCATAGTGTTGTATTATCAGCTGTTCATAGGGACTGCGTGCTTTTGTCCACAGCATTAATACAAATTCTAGATCATAAGGGTCAAGGTCATACAGTACGTGCGCTACTAGATAACGGAAGCACGTCAAGCTTCATTACAGAAAAACTACATGCAAAACTTAACTTACCCACCATGTCGACCTCGTCATTAGTCGAAGGGTTGAATGCCCAAACGTCTCGCTTAAACAAGCGGTGCGGTGTCACTTTATCATCACTTATAAATACATACAAAACAAACACAAATTGCTTTATTGTTCCCCGCATTACACAACCGTTACCTACAGTACACATTAATTGTACATTACTTAAAATTCCACCTAACATAACACTAGCAGATCCTACATTTAACATACCTGCTGAAGTAGATATGCTTCTCGGAGCAGATATTTTTTGGAGCGTGCTAGGTTCTCATAATATTTCATTAGGCAAAAACATGCCTACATTAAGTAAAACTAAATTTGGCTGGTTAATATCCGGTCTTATTCAAACAAATACTTACTCAAATACAGTCCACTGCAATCACACTATCGTTACACAAGATGATCAACTTCAAGAGCAATTAACACAGTTTTTTGAACACGAAAATGTTCCTCAGCATAAACAAATGTCATTGGAAGAGCAACTATGTGAACAAGACTTTATAGATAACACAATTCGGGACTCTGACGGAAGATTCATTGTTACTGTTCCATTGAAAGAGTCTCCCTCTAAGTAAGGCGACTCATACGAGAGGGCTTTGGCTAGATTTGTGTCGTTGGAGCGTAGATTTAGCAGAGACCCATTACTTAAAAAACAATACAATAAATTCATTCAGGAATATATTGACCTAGGACATATGGCAGGAAACACAAAACCCGATGATGATGCACATAAGTATATATTACCCCATCAAGGTGTTGTCCGTGAAACAAGCTTATCGACAAAACTGAGGGTTGTGTTCGATGCTTCAGCAGTCACGACGTCAGGTCTGTCATACAATAATATTCAAATGGTCTGTCCAACTGTGCAGGACGATCTCATTAGCATTCTAATTAGGCTTAGACAGCATAAATTCGTAGCAACAGCGGACGTTGAAAAAATGTATCGCATGATAAATGTCAAACAAGATCAACATCAATTGCAACAAATATTATGGCGTTTCGAACCTAATGAGCGCCTTAAGCTTTATAAGCTTAAAACAGTTACTTACGGTACTGCATCCTTGCTACTAGATGCCTTAAACAATTAGGTATAGAAAGCTCGGATAAAATAGTTTCACAAATCGATGATCTCATAACCGGTGCATCGTCTGAAGAAGAATTAATAAACATTTGCCGTGGTGTTATAGAGCAGCTTAAGAAAGGCCAGTTTCATTTACGAAAATGGCACTCGAATTACCCACACATAATCAATAAAATCGTAAACGGAGACAGTAGTAACGGATTACTCAACCTTAGTAATAATGAGTATTCAAAAACTTAAGGCTTGCTTTGGGCTTGCAAAGAAGATAAATTATTGTATTCCGTTAACATTCAAGAAGACATTCACATTAGTAAACGTCACATACTCTCCATAATGTCACAAATTTTTGACCCGTTAGGATTAATTAATCCATGTATACTTACAGCAAAGATTATATTGCAAAGGTTATGGTCTTCAAAAATTTCGTGGGATGAATCCATTCCCATAGAAATTCAGCAGGCTTGGCGCAAGTTCGTCGAATCATTGCAATATGTAAATAACATTAAAATTCCTAGATGCGTACTTTGCTGCTCTCCTAAACATATTGAAATACATGCTTTTAGTGATGCGTCGACACTCGCATACTCGGCGTGTGTTTACCTCAAGTCTGTATCGAGTGACGGTGTTGTTTCAGTTCACTTAGTAATGGCGAAGAGTCGTGTGGCTCCAATAAAACCCACGACAGTCCCGCGGCTAGAGCTGAGTGGATCGCTACTCGCTGCTAGGCTCGTGGAGAAATTGAAGGTATCCTTCAGATTGCATATCAACAGTTTTAATTACTGGTGCGATTCTACAATCGTCTTAGGTTGGATTAAATCTTCTAAACAACATTTACTTAAGCCCTATGTTTTCAATACAATTTAAGAAATTATACAAACGTCGGAACCGAGTACATGGCGTTACGTGCCTACTAATTTAAATCCCGCCGACATCGGCTCCCGTAGCGCAAGCGCCGCGCAATTTGAGAACTGTTCCTTATGGTGGACAGGTCCCTCCTTTCTATTACAGGATGAACAAGCATGGCCTAAACAGCCAAAACATTCAAAAGAATTGAATTTGCCAGAATTTAAAGTACAATGTAATTTACATACAGATCAATCAGATCATTACAACTACATTTCAAACTTCATAAAGCGATTTTCTAATTTGAATAAGTTACAACGTGTTTTAGCCTATGTTCAACGCTTTTTACATAATTATTTAAATTCTGAAAATAAACGCACTGGATATTTAAGTACTTCAGAGTTGAACTCGTCACTAAATGCGTTGTGTCGATTCGCGCAACGCGAAACGTTTTTAAAAGAGTATACAATTTTAGAATCTAATAAAATTTTACCTATTAAAAACCAATTAAATAAACTTCACCCATTTCTTAACACAGATGATGACCTTTTGAGAGTGGGAGGCAGGCTTTCAAACTCTTTTTACGATTTTGATACAAAACACCCAATACTGCTCCATTCATCACACCATGTCGCAACACTCTTATACAGATATTATCATATTATTCTCATGCACGCTGGACCACAATTACTTCTTGCCACTTCACGTCATAAGTTTTGGGTTATCGGTGGTAGGAATTTGGCTAGGAAAACAGTTCATAAATGTATTAAATGTTGTCGTTTCTCGGGCAAGATTAGGCAACCAATTATGGGTGATCTCCCGGAACAACGCTTTCATACCGATTTTCCATTCTTAAATACAGTTGTTGATTACGCCGGTCCAGTAATGATATTGAACCGAAAGGGGAGAGGAAGTAGATTGATTAAATCCTACTTGTGTATTTTTGTTTGCATGGCCATTAAAGCTGTACACATAGAGCTTGTGACCGATCTAAGCAGAAAGACTTTTTTAGCTGCATTACATAGATTCATAGCGCGCAGGGGGAGTCCCGCCAGCATTTTCTCAGATAACGGAAGATGTTTCGTAGGCGCGTGCAATGAATTATCAAAATTTCTTAAACAAAACTCCGGTACTATTAGTGATGAGACTTCAAAATTATCCATTAAGTTCAAATTTTCTCCCGCATATAGTCCTCATTTTAATGGCTTGGCTGAGAGTGCAGTAAAGTCAGTCAAACATCATTTGAAACGCGTATTAGGTTCTGCCAATTTAACTTATGAAGAACTAAATACGGTCCTTACACAGATTGAAGCCATCCTAAACTCGAGACCCCTTACCCCCCTATCTTCTGATCCATCGGATCTTGCAGCCCTTACTCCATTACATTTTCTAATTGGACGGACAGTAGCTATACTCCCATTGCCTCAGGTCGAACAAGCAACTGCTCCACACACACTCTCACGTTATATGAGACTACAGCAAGTCAAAGCCCATTTTTGGAATAGATTTCACAAAGAGTATATTTCAGAACTTCAAAGGCGACAGAAATGGAGCAAAGATGGAGGACACCTGAAATTGGGCGAAATGGTGCTCGTAAAAGATGAACGACTGCCGCCCAACCAATGGCTGCTGGGGCGTGTAACGCAACTTTACCCTGGCTCCGACGGCATAGCCCGCGTTGCTGATATCCTCACCACGTCAGGGACTTTTCGACGTGCATTTAATCGATTGTGTCCGCTGCCAGTGGAAGACCAGAACTGCATTCCTGGGGGCCCAGCATGTTGACGCGATGCATATGTATGCTGCACACAGACACACACACGCATATACGGCGATTCACAGAGGACGGCGCGCGCGACCTTCAGTCACCTTATAGCACTCGCCTAAGACACCCGCATTTGCATTGTATTACTTATTTTATTAAAACCATATGTAATATACAAATTTGAGCTTCTACATTACTTTTCAACCTTCACCGTTCCTGATACAAGCGCTCCTGTTCTCCAACTGTAATACGACGACCGTGACATCGATGGTGTCACGCGTGTACGGAGTTTCGAAGTGAGCAGTGTGTCTGCAGAATCAAGCGTCCCTCGTCCGCCGGCCATGATTGTAAAATTCGCTCGGCGGCTGTGTAAGGATAAATTCCTAGCAGCAGTGCGCTCGCGACGCGGCCTAACTACTGCCGATGTCGATCTTTCGGGTCCCTCTCTAAACGTGTGTGTGTCGGATTACCTCACTCCTCGAAACAAACAAATATTAAAGCGTGCCAGACAGATCAAAACTGACTTGAATTATTCTTATTTATGGGTTAGAGACTGTAAGATATTGATGCGCAAAAACGAAAGGTCAAAGGTTGTCGTCATTAGGAATGATGCCGACATATCAAAGTTAAAATGACTTCTAAACGATTTTTTTTATATTTTTAATCATTAAACAGTGGCTTCTTCATTTTTTTACCAATGTAGATAGATAGATAGATATACATTCGTTTCTTATTGCAATTATGTATTTTAACTGTATCTGTTATTCTACGTTAAGTGATGTGGTAACTATTTTTTCTGTTTGTGTACAATGCACTCTTTTTCTAAAATATTTACATTTAATCCTATTACGAAATTACTTCTTGCTACAATATATAAATGAAATTGCATATTATAATTTAATTACTTCTAATTACTTAATGAATTTTGATGGTCTCATGGCGAATAGTAAATACGTGTTTATATTAATTAACTATTATGGATCCGACAACTAAACATCTATTAGGTTATTATCAGAATGTAAGGGGTTTACGTACGAAATCCCACGACTTTCTATCCCAGATAGCTATAGCTGACTACGATTTTGTATGTGTGACTGAAACCTGGTTAACACCTGATTTTTACGACCGAGAGTATTTTGATAGTAGGTACTTTGTGTTTCGCTGTGACCGCTCGCACGAGGAGAGCGGTGCGATGCGCGGCGGTGGAGTCATGGTTGCAGTGCGTACTACATTGATGCCGCTGCGACAGAACTGGCCGACGCCACCGCGCGCTGCTTCCGACTGCATTTGGCTATCCATACCCCTGAATACAGGTAGTAGTAATAGATGTTTAAACATCGCCTGTGTTTACATACCACATGGGCCAGGCTACCGTGACGCGCTGGAAGCATTTTTTAATTGTGTGAAATTTGTTTGAATATTGATAACTTTAAGTCTTTAAATTCAGTACCCACCTATAATTATAACTTCTGTGCAGCAGATTTTCTTTCTATTAATGAGGAACTTACAAACATAGACTGGCCTGAAATATTTAAAGCTTTAAGCTTAGAGGAATGTATTTCGAAATTTTACTGCATTTTAAGGAATTGTATTACAAAGTTTGTTCCTCGAAAGATTATCAGATCTTCGCAGTCCTTTCCTGTATGGCATACTAAGCCCTTAAGAAAACTTTTGAATGAAAAAAGAAAATATCACAAACTGTGGAAGTTGTATGGGAATCCCTTGGATTATCAAAGTTTCAGTGTTCTGAGGAAAAGAGCCAATCGCATGAAAACCGAATGTTACAATAATTATATACACTATATAGAAAATAAAATTCAAACAAACTCTAAGTATTTCTGGACCTATGTCAAAGCTATTAGGGCTAATAATGGGCTACCGCAAACGATGACCTTTAACGGGAAAAGTAGTAGCGATGGAAAGCAAATTTGTGAATTCTTTAATGAACACTTTCATTCGGTGTTCGTAAATAATACTAGCCAATCGCTGCCTAATCAATGAGACGCTCCCGTAAACACAATTTTGGATATTGGTTCCGTCGAGATTCACCTTAAGTTGGTGAACAAATATTTAAAAAAAATTAACGTCAACAAGGGTGTGGGGCCGGATGGGATACATCCTCTGTTAATTAGCAAGTGTGCTGATGCGCTGACCTATCCCCTCACTCACATTTTCAAATTATCTTTTAGCAGTGGTTGCGTGCGTCAAGTCTGGAAGTATGCTTGGATAACGCCTATACCTAAGGGTAACGTGTGTGAGGATGTCACTAATTATCGGCCGATTTCCAAACTGTGCCATTTCGCCAAGATACAGGAAAGGATTGTTACTGATCAACTGTTTGGGGTTGTGAAGCGCGTCATTGTCCCGAACCAACATGGCTTTTGTAGAAAGCGTGGTGTGGATAGCAATTTGTTAACTTTTACGGAGCTTATACTGTCAGCAATGGATGATAACGCACAAGTAGATGCTATATATACCGATTTTGCGAAAGCATTTGATAAAATTTGTCATAACACACTACTTTTTAAGTTCTGGCAGCTCGGAATTCACGGTGACTTGTTCCGATGGATACGTTCATACGTGGAAAACCGTAGTCAGGCTTTTACACTCTGTGGTTACCGTTCTATATATAAGAATATACCCTCTGGAGTGCCTCAAGGATGTCATTTGGGACCTTTATTATTTATTATTTATATCAATGATCTGACAAAGTCCATAAGTCACTCAAACGTACTACTATATGCGGATGATACAAAGTTATACAGAGTTGTAAAGGAAACAAATGATGCTGCGTTACTGCAAAGCGATTTAAATGATTTTGTTGATTTTTGTAACAGTAACAATTTATTTCTGAATGCAGATAAATGTTTTACCATTTCTTTTACAAGGAAAAGAAATCCAATAACGTACCCTTATAAAATTTGTGGACAGGATCTGAATCGCGTAAGTGAGATTAGAGACCTGGGTGTGGTAATAGACTCCAAACTTTCATTTATCCCCCATATAGATAAGATTGTTAATAAGTCATACAAATTTTTAGGTTTTATATTACGCGTAGGTAAACCATTTAAAAACGCTTCTACCTATAAACTATTATTCAACAGTTACTTGCGAAGTCGGCTGGAATTCGCAAGTCCAGTTTGGAATCCGTATCAACAGGTTCATCAAAGTAAAATTTAAAATTTGCAACGAAAATTTGTTAAATCCTTGGATTATAGAATCGGTCACCAGCACACAGATTATGACTCATCCCTTACATTCCATAAAATTAACACCTTGAAGCAACGTCGCGAGATTGCTGACGTCACGTACTTGTTTAAAATTACATAACGTGGTTGATGCCCCTTTCCTATTTTCGTGTGCCTTATAAGCAAGAAAGAACAAGTCGTAAAAAAACACTATTTGCCATTAAACCAAGTAAGACCTGCTATGGAAGTAACAGTTTTATAAAGAGAGCATGTACCTTATATAATAGCAAATTAATGAGTATAGAAATATTTGATAAGTCGCTATTAAGATTTAAAAACCACATCACTGAACTTATATAAAATAAAACTAATACTATGGATAAATAATGTTCAAACCGTTTTTGTGATTTCATTGTTTTTTTTTGTTGTCTATTATTGTAGTGTGACTTGTCTTGTTGTATTTTCACTGCTTCCTCTTGTTTGCGTATTATGTCGATGGTTGTGAGGTATACAAATAGATTATAGGTTCTCCTAGTAACAAGTGAGCCGTCTTGAGTCTTGAACTTTATAATGGAGTCGGAGTCCTGCAGTAAAACAAATAAATAATGATTGGTGCTTAACATTTACGTAATACCATCAAAAATGTGTAATCTTTCTATAGTAGTATGTAGTAGCAGTATAATATGTTGTTCTTACCTAAAGTTTCTGGCCTGCATACCACCCATTCTCATTCCTCTTGATAAAGTTTGACGCTCACATTTAACATCTCTGGATTTGATTGAAAGAATATTAGTTATGATTCATGTTATTGTCTGAAATGAAATTTACCTTATTAATATTTAGATTTTATTATATTTATAGTAATGAATTAATTGTAATATAATTAGTTAGCTATTGTGCTTACTTTAAGTGGAAACCATGTTTTCGTATGTTCTTTCCAATGTAAGTCTTTCCGGGGTTCTCGCATGCCGTGATAGCAATATTATTATTACAAATTGTATATAACACAAACTGGAAATAGTTGAACTGGTTCACTGATGGATTGCAAAGACTATACTTCTTTTTATTTAACGTTTTTTTTTCTCACTCAATGCATTGTCAATAATTATTTTTCAATTCAATTACGACTTGTGTTCCGTTACGTAATGACACGACCGGTCCTGAGCGCAGCGAGTTACCTCTGTGTGCACTCTTGCAGTGTTCGCAAGACGAAATACGCATATTGCTGAATATGTTTGTTCTGTTCCGTTGTTCCTGTGCACGAGTTCTTTGTGTTGTATGTGTTATGTCTATATGTCTGTGGCTATATCTATCCATAACTTGAAATTGTTTATCATAGATCACATACATACTTTTATTTCTTCCGTGTTGTTTATTGTGTATCAGATTGTCTGTTTACCTATTTTTTGTTTTATTTAATGTATATTTAGGGGACTATGGGTTTAATTATTAGTTACTTTTAAAATATGTATTTTTTATATGTGTGTAACTGTTTGTCCCTCAATAAAATAAAATAAAAAAAAAATAAAATAAATAATAAAGTAATAATCTTAAGCTAAAAAGAAACTACGAAAAAGAAATACTAAAAAATTCAGTAAAAAATAATAAACTATTATGGAAAAATATTAAAAATATTACGTATACTAGTAACAATAAATCCACCAACACAGAACTGACGAATTTGAAATTGACTCCCTCTGCCTCTGCGGATTATGTAAATAAGTTTTTTGTTAATATTGGCAAGCAACTTGCTTAGCAAATACAAACACCGAATGATGAACTGAAAACTTATCTCAAAAACTTACCAACACAAATCAACTCCTTCATTCTCCTGCATACTGACCAAGATGAAGTAAACTGTATAATTAGGAACCTAAACTCGACTAGTGCGCCAGGCTGGAACAATATCCCTACAGCATTTTTAGAATCTGCAAATTCCGTAGTTGTTCCCATTATTACCTATGCTGCAAACCTCTGTTTTGACAAAGGAATTTTTCCGACACTTCTTAAGTTGTCAACTATAACTCCTATGTATAAGAGTGGAGACAGAGACGATGTCAATAATTACAGGCCTATATCTGTATTATCAGTGATATCTAAAATACTGGAAAAATTACTCAATAAAAGATTACTAGACTATTTAAATAAAAACAATATATTGTCTGTAAACCGATTTGGTTTTCAGCGTGGAAGATCTGCGGAGGATGCAGTAATCTCCTTAAGTTTTCTGGTTACAGAAAAACTTGACAAACGTAAGAAATGTTTGTCAGTATTTTTAGACTTAAAAAAAGCATTTGACACCGTCTCTCTCTCCATACTGGTACACAAATTAGAAAAGATAGGTATAAAAGGTACTCCACTTGGTATATTCACGGATTACTTGACAAATAGGAAGCAAACAGAATATAAAATTAGATAACCACATCAGTGGGTGCGAAGAGGTTTTGTATGGCGTACCCCAAGGTAGCGTTCTTGGTCCTACGCTTTTTCTTATATATGTAAATGACCTATGTGATATACAGATCAAGAACGCTAATATTTTCTCTTATGCTGATGATACAGCCATTGTATTCACTGATAATTCTTGGGATACTCTGAAGTCTAGTGCGGAACGGGGACTGGAGCGTGTAAACAGATGGTTAATTAACAATTCTCTTACGTTAAATACTAATAAAACAAACTACATCTGTTTTATTATAAATAATGATACTCAGCCCAAAAATAATTTTGACTTAAAGATTCATAATTGCAAAACCACAGGTAACACTAGTAACTGCACATATGTGCAACTTTAATGATAGATGGGCATCTATCATTAAAGTTGCACAATCAAAATATTTGGGTGTTCTTGTGGACCAGCGACTCTCGCGGTATCCACACCTCGAACATGTCATTAAAAGAGTAAGAAAACTTAATTGGATTTTAAAAACACTAAGATGTGTAGTGTAGGACTAGTCGCTGGTCCGCGTGTCTCGTCGTCTAGGGATATACTTAAGGAAATATACGTGAGTTTGGTTCAATCTGTATTGATTTATTGTATTCCTGTATGGGGTGGAGCTGCTAAAACTCGTTTTCTCGAGTTAGAAGGTGCGCAACGCAATATGCTTAAAATAATGTATTTTAAAAAAAGACGATTTGCCACTAGCAGTTTGTATCAACTATCAAATTTAGCCACTGTAAGGAAACTCTACATCAATCAAACTGTACTCAGACAACATAGGTTTCTAAAATATGATCTAAATATTTCGAAGAGGAGAAAGAAAGACATTGTACTAGACATTTAACTGCCTCCGTGGCCGAACGGTTACCATGCCGGACTGCCACGCAGAGGTCCCAGGTTCGATTCCCGGGCCGGGAGAAATATTTGTATGGCCTACATTTATTTCTTTCGTGAATTTGGGTGTAATTTCTGGTTGTCTATGTGTGTGTCCATGGCACCCGCGACACAGGGTTTCCATAGTGCGGGGCTATGTTGAGTGTGAGCGTTATTATTGTGGTACAAGTGCCTAAAGTAAATACAACATTTGCAAACAGACAATTCAGCAAACGATCGGCCCATTTCTACAATTTAATTATTAAGGAATTAGAAATATACGCCAAAAGTTATAGAGACTGCAAAAAAGTTATATCAAAATGGCTACAGTCGAAATCGTATGAGGAAACCGAAGGTCAATTAGAACACTTGCTTTAAAAACACTACTTACCTAATCTATGGCAACAGGTTAACACACATACACACAACCCCCCCCCCACACACACAGACATACATACATACACAAACTCACACTCACTCACACATACATACATACATACACATACTCACACTCACTCAGTCACTCACACATACATACACACACTCACACATTAGAAGTTAAGAAAATTGAAAAATGTTAAAAAAAATTGTTTGTTTTGTTTTTGTCGATGTTTGGAAATGTAAAAATTTAACACTACATTAAGTATAAGTTAAAATGTTAAATATGCATTTATAGCTATTGAAGAGCGGTGCCTTCTGACACAGGCGTGATAAGCTTAATAGGAGGTACCATCCACTGTTAATGTAAAGTTAATTGTATTACTGAAATAAACATTTATTATTATTATTATTTTAAATATTTATTATTATTATTATTATATTAATGTTATCCGCTAATACTGCCCTGATACGCCGAAAAGCGCTATCTCAACCTGAGTCAGTTTTGGGAAAATCAACTTTTTGTAAATTGCATTTTATGTAATTGTATTTTATTTAAAAATATCTCTTAGTGGTTTTTTAAATGTTTAAAGTTAGATAGCTCTATTTCTATTATAACATTATGCGCGTGGAATGGTATAAAAAAACTAAAAGTATCTCAGAGATAACGCCTTTCGGCTTAGCAGGGCAGAATAGTGGTTGTAATAAATTTGTTGGTACCTACCGAGTGGTGCTACTGTATTGCTTGTTTTGATTATTTACCTCACCTATCCTCACTTCATCCATCACGGTGCTTGGTATACCTACTACCGTCGAGCAAACAGTGCTTATGATCAAAGAACTTTCACACATTTTTCCCAGACAAAGCTGATGAAAAATCGGCCTGTTTAAGGTATTTAAATTAATTTTGTAAGTAAAATATCACTCAAACACAACTATTCAATATAGGTTGTATTAAAACCATATTTACGTCGTTACATCGTGAATTAGGGTAGGATTCGTCAATTTTCTTCCTCGAGACCTGCAGTTGTTATGATTCTAGTGTTAATCGATATGTATTTAAATGCTCGTCATCTTTAAATATATTTTATTTCTTAATAAAATGAATATATAAAGTGGTTAAGAGTTAAAGCGTAAAATACTATGAAAGTTTCTCAGAATTAGGGCCGCCGTCCCAATTGGCTATGTTCTTGATTCTGCGTAAGTAGGTACAACTAAATATTCAATCGAAAACATCGCCATCTGTTCAAATTCTGAATTTGTAAAATTCGTTATTTATTAGCAGTTAGTACAAAAATGTGTTTGGCATGTCACCATTAAGCACGTTAAGATTGTGTTACTTTAGTACCTACCTATTACGATTACGTATTGTAGTTATGTTCTTCTTTACAACAAATATAATAATTATAATATACACATTCTACTACACATACACAAGCAGATACGTACACAGCAAATACACAACACATACATACTTTAATTTATCCCCAGAGGGCGCTCCTTAGTAATACTTAAAATTTGTGTGCGGAGCGCCTAAACAAGTAAACAACCGTTGCTATTGCAATTTGGTGCAAACAGCTGACGCGCGCCGGTTTTTATTAAGAAATTAAAGTTTAATTATTAATTTAATAATTTAAAGTTTAATTATTTTAATTAAGTGTTAGTTTAGATTTTACATATTTAGTTGTACGCATGATTCATTAATTTTTAATTGACGTAAAAATGTGATTGATATGGTGTGAGTGGTGTGAAATAAAAATGTGACGTCCTTAATACACTAGTGAGAAAGGGAGTTAAGTAATTTTGAAAGCTGATTTTCAGGTATTTATATCGTATTTCATATTGTGTTAGTGTCTCATAGGTAGGTTAGATAGCTTTTTACTAGTCTTGTTTATATTTCCAGTAAAAAGCTACTAAATCACGAGATATTAATTATCAAAATACAAGAGAATCATCACAACGTCTTTGTTTAATGTCAAAATGATGTAATATTTTTCCATCGTATTTTTCGGGAAATAGCCATAAGTTTACCCTGAATGTAAATGTTTATAAACTATACTTTAAGGAGTTTTAGAATTTAATTGTAAACGTTAGAACCACTCAAACGGAATATTATCATATTTATCCAAGTACACCAAAAATTCCATTTGTGCTTTTTAAGTTCAGGATTTGCGATGTTTTTGTTGGTAGTACGGAGGGTATTTATTTAGCAATGCAGAATAATAATTTTTATTTATAAAAACTTGTATTTAAACTGAATGTTTTTCTAATTTGCGAAACCAGATACCCGCCATTTTGCGGTAGGTTTATCCTATCCTTTAACACTTTTACACGGCCCGTGTAGGTGGGGGTAGCGCATCGTGTGAGCGGTTACCAAAAATAGTATAGGGTAGATCTTAGCACTTGCGAGGACTTCTTTCCTTTGTATCCTCCATCCTACTCCAACATGTGCACTTTTGCTGTTGTACTCTCTTTCACCGGCCAATGAGTTGGCAACAAAAATAAGTCGATAGTCTAACCTATGACACTGAACTGTGTGCATCATAAAAATGGCTAATTAGCGCGATTGTGGTTTTCAATAGTTTATTTTGTTCGCAATATATTGTACTGTGCTCAGTAGTGAACCTGAGGATTTTTCCTCCTGTGGCGGCCGTATCCTGGCGGAAGCTAGAAGAAGGCTGGCAGCAAGCCAGCGCAACGAAAGAAAAGGTGAGTGTACATGTTCCCATCATTTTTCCTGTTCTCCGACCTACTACTATATACTTGTTCCAGTCCTTATAGGAAACTACTTGCAAGTGCAGTTACTCGTAGGACAAGTACCTTTTAATGTAATTAACAAAAATCCCAAAAAATACAGTCCACTACTTATCGGTATTATACATCTTCATTTCGCACCACCATATTGTAAATTCAGAAAATACTTGCGAATATATGCCAGAACCCAGTCTTTAATTATAGAGTATCCTGTGTTCCACTTATTCATCAAATCACAGTTTTGGTTTAGAATTACTTCTTTCAACCGTTGAATTAACTTCTCTTCTTTCTCTTCTCTTCTCCTCTTCTTCTTCTATTGATAACAAGGTCAAGTCAGATACTCTGCAATTTCTTTCTGAATTGCCATTACCTAATATTCCTTCTTTTGAACTCAGCCAGTTCACTGTTGGTGATGTCAAGAGGAACATTCTCTCCATCTCATCGAATGCGGTTGGTTGTGATAGCATTAGTCGTAATATGATCATTCCGCTCATTGATATCCTCACTCCTGTCATAACCAAAATCCTTAATACATCCATTTCCACTGGTACCTTTCCATCTGCTTGGAAAAATGCCCACATCATTCCTCTTCCAAAGAAAACGAATCCCACTTCCCTTTCTGAATATCGCCCTATTTCCATTCTCCCTTTTCTCTCCAAGGTCCTTGAAAAGCTTGTCCATCATCAACTCACCCTTTTCCTTACTCGTCACAATCTTTTTAATCCTTTACAATCCGGTTTCCGCTCTGGACATAGTACGACTACTGCTCTTGTCAAAATCTCTGATGACATTCGACTGGGAATGGAGAATCATCAACTCACCGTCCTTACTCTGTTGGACTTCAGCAGTGCCTTCAACACCGTTGATTTCGACTTGTTGCTTGCGCTGTTTGATTCTCTTGGCATTTCTCCGGCAGTGACTGGCTGGTTCCGCAGTTACCTGAATGGGCGGCGGCAGCGCATTCGTTGCGAGGATTCATTCTCTTCGTGGTGTAATGTTGTTGCTGGTGTACCGCAGGGCGGCGTATTATCCCCTCTTCTATTTTCTATTTTTATTAACTCCATCACTTCTTCACTTTCTTCTTCTTACCATCTCTATGCAGATGATCTCCAAATATATACACAGGGGTTAGAGTTAGTTAGGTTAGAGTTAGAGGGGTCTAACAGAGACACCAAAATAACTTACGTGACGCAATTTGTGCTACGAATATAGATCTTGAGAAGATTCTCACCTGGAGTCAATCATTTGGCCTCAGTATCAACCCTTCCAAAACACAATGTATAATCATTGGCAGCCCCTGGTTCCTAACGCGTATTAATCCTTCCTTACTGCCACCTATCACGTTTGATAGCGTTCAAATCATACTCAGTGCCACCGTTAGGAACCTTGGGGTTATTTTCGATAAGTGCTTATCGTGGAGGCCTCATGTTACGGAGTTAAGTAGGAGGGTGTTTGCTACGCATGGGTCTCTTCGGCGTTTAGGTAATTATCTTCCCATTCCGACGAAAATCAGTTTAGCACAATCACTCCTTTTGCCTATTCTGGACTATGCAGATGCGTGCTATCCTGATTTGTCTGAATGTCTCCTCGGCAAACTGGAGCGGCTGCAGAATCTTTGCATTAGGTTCATTTTTGGGTTACGTAAATTTGACCACGTCTCCGATTTTCGCTCGAAACTTAGATGGTTATCCATTCGTCGTCGTAGAGATCTCCGCGTTTTATCCCTACTGTACACTGTCCTTTTTAATCCAACTTCTCCTGCTTATCTTAAGAACTGTTTTAAATATCATAGCAGTACTCTCCCTCGCACCTTGCGCTCTTCTTCTACTCTTTCTCTGAACTGTCCTATCCATTCCTCAAAATACTTTTCCAACTCCTTCACTATTAGGAGCATCAAGCTGTGGAATGACCTACCTGAGTCGGTCAGACGAGCAAAGACTATTGAGTCATTTAAAATCCTAGTTAAGGCTCATTACCTTAAATTATAAATTCTACTCTGCTGTCTTATTTATTGTTTTTTTTTTTTTATTTTTTTTTTCCTCTTCTGTGGTGATAATATATTTATTTGTATGTATTATATTAGTATTTAAGTATTTATGTAATTTATATGTTAGTAGATATTTATTATTTATTTCATTCATATATTATGATGTTTAATAATAATATCATATTTATTGCGCCCTCTATTATTATTACTACTTTTGGTTTATCCTATCACCCCAAGGTTGCCTGGCAGAGATTGCTATTTAGCAATAAGGCCGCCTGTTGTACACTGTATTTTTGATTGTTTTGTATTTTTGCTTGTTTATTGTGCAATAAAGAATATTGAATTGAATTGAAATTAACTCTTTAAATGTCATTAACCTCTGGCGCTTATTTTCACTATTTGTAGAATTATTCTCATCCGACTCGGAATTCGGTTCGGATGAGTCCGCAATCACCATATTTTCGCCCGAAGTATTTTGAACCTTCCGTGCATTGTTTTTACGCTGAGGGGAGTTAAGCACCTTGTTTTGCTTTTTAGTACGTAAACAAAGTATTGGCGACTTGTTGTGTGCGGACGTAGACAGTGCAGCTGCATCGGCATAGGTACGTGCCTGTGTGGGTGTAGGAAACAATGACGCGTTTGTATCTTGTTTTGCTTGATGAATAGATAGGCCATAAACAAGTTTCTCGTTGGAATTTGCTCCGGTTTATCGCTCCGTGTAGGAGAAGGTGAGCGAGGAGGGACATACATAGTTACGACTTTTCGGTACGTCACATTGATGAACTCTGACATTAACTGACGTATTTTCTTTTCTTTGATATAGGTGTGACATATTTTCGCAATGGCCATGTGTTTACCTACGCAGTTAGCGCATTTAAATGACATAGTATCACAATTTTCATGATGGTCCGAACATTTCGGGCATATCGGTTTTGTCGAGGGATACAAGTTCTTAACGCACAAGTCCGATCGTGCATGGAGTACTGCTGCCACCTTTGGGATGGCTCTGCGACATATCAACTGACCACTTTGGGTTCAATTGACAACCGTGCCAAGAGGCTTATAGGTGACTCGGAATTAGTGGAGGCGAAGCTGCAGAGCCTTGAACACCGCCGTAAAGTTGCCTGCTTATTTTACAGGATATATCACGGAGAGTGTGCGATGGAATTACACGATTTAATTCCGCCTTCCCCTTTCTATCACCGGGGGACTAGGCGTAGGCTTGGGTTCCACCCCTATGTTATGGATATTCCAAAGATCCGCACGAAGCGTTACGCTTCCACATTTATATGGCGAACGGCTATGGAGTGGAATTCTCTGCCTGCAGACTTGTTCCCTGAACGTTATAACTTGGACCTTTTCAAGGCGAGAGTGAATAGTCATTATTTAGGTGTGCATGCTCCATCGTCGACCTCATCGTCACTTTTCATCAGGTGAGATGGAGGTCAAATGCGCACCTATATTTTATAAAAAAAAAATAAAAAAAACGTCTATGACAAAGAAGCGCATCCAAAATGTCATCAGCCGCAGCCAAAAGACGTCATTGCCGACACACGTGATAATAAAATCAGAAAACAGAAAAAGGTGCGTTCAGTGCGCTAAACTACGCAAAGAAAATTGCATAAATAATATTTGCAAAAGTGCTGTACATTTGTGTTTTACAGCTGACAGAAACCGTTTTGCGGCTTTTTATACATAAAAAACAATATTATAAGTACATTTTTTTAAAAGATATTGATGCATTTCATTTCTAATAGTATGTAATAATCATAGAAAACCAAATAATATAAATTAAGAAATCACAGTGATCTGTGACCCTTAGCGCATATGGAGTGGGACTCTTGGGACGAAATTAAAGCAGCCTTACGAAGGCGCCTAGGTGAGCCTAGAAATGAAATCCATGTAATGCAGGAACTCACACGTACCCACCGAAATAAATCCGAAGACGCGGAGACGTATGGAAAACGGATCCGTGAATTGTTAGATACCCTATATCTAGTAGGTCAGCATACGGACAAAACGTACTATGAAAAAATGGCAATAGAACACTATGTTCAACAACTTGATTTCCATGTATCAGTAGGGGTAAGAATTGCAAACCCTAATACTTTAGAACTTGCTATAGTGACAGCACGCCAGGAGGAAGCCAAAGCAAATTACAGGCAGCACCCTAACTTTAATAGCCCTTCCGGCTCTCAAAATATACCGCGACCTGAAATATTTAGACACCAAAATAATAATAATTTTCCACGTGCAATTGATAACAAACCCTTTAATAGTCCGATAAGTTTTATTCCTCAAAGCAATTTTGTTCTCCAACGTAATAATTGGACCCCCGAGCAACGACAACAGTTTGTAAATTCCGTGCTACCATGGAAAAACAGACCTACTCAAAACACATTTAGGAATTCAGTACACTTCAGAAACAATAACTTCCAAAGGCAGCCGA
>NW_020654737.1:0-13089 GCF_003589595.1 Hyposmocoma kahamanoa
CTTTACAGGTCCCATGGTCACGGTTGACTGGGACCTGTAAAGGGCCCGAAACGTCGGTTTGTTTGAAAAAACAAATATACGCGATTTAAATCCGGAAAAATAGTTTCATTTCCTATATATATTAAAATTAATTTGAATGAAGTGAGCTTTCCGTAAGTCTTTCCCTTATTTTTCACACATAAACTCTTTTATCGAATAATATAATTCGTATTATAAGATATTGCTTCAATCTCTTTTTAAATGCATTAATGTTATCCTCTTTTCTAATAAATAGGTACTGGGATTTTATTGTAGATTATAATTGAACAATTTGATGAGATAGAAGTACTGTCAGTAAAAGTTTATTGAATTATTGTAATGTTTTCCTAATAACACTCACAAAACCGTCGAGAGTAGAATACCTAAATAGAAATAAAGATGGCTGAATGAATCAGCTTTTGTTCGCACTGTTTTAGGAAGTGGTTGCTGTTGTTGCAAGGCGTCTCTTGCGTGTTATTTGTAAAATATTACTAATAACACTATCACTATGATTTATATATATATATATATATAAATCACAGTGATTTAATATAGGTACATGTGCATATTAAAAAAAAATTGGTATGTACTGTGGATGCTCTAAGATACCTGACCCCATAGCCCAGTGGTCGGCAAACTCTTTAAGTAACAGAACAAAGTACCTACAGTACAGTGAATGACATTTCATTTGAGTGCCATTTTGCATAATATATTTCAGCAGGTCCATTATTATTAATTAAGGTAGGCACTGCTCACCTGGTTTTTGCTACAAACATCCTCAACCTGATTGAGGTACGTTCGCTGAGGTTGCCTCCTTCCAACTCCCATACACACATATTAGTAGCAGTAGAGCTTCTTGTGAAAGAGTTCGTCCAGGGAAGTACTGCCTGCCACCTTGCCTATTTATGCTGCTAATCAATGTCGGCATTACTGTGTTCCGGTTTTGAAGGGTAAGGGTTCTGGAGAAATTACTGGGACATGGAACCTGTCAAATTATATCTCAAGTGAACGGGCGCAGTGGTGGTGCCCCTCTGATCTTACCACTCTCGTAGCCGACTTTCACTTCTGAGAGCCTTCTTACGCATTCAACAAAAATGTGAAAAGGAATTCTTTCTGTTTGGTCGCGATTTGTATTTATGTAATGTAATTAAAGATCACATTATTATTGGCTTAAAAAGTTTCTAAAAACGTCATTCAGAAGAAGTCATACTATAAATGAATTTTATTCACACTAATGTACTCAAAACCAAATTTATAGATGGTCAAGTAACTTGGGGCATCGACTGTACATGAACATTAAAATAGAAAAATTTATTTTACTTGTCATAGTTTCTCTAATCCCAAGATAGGTAGTGTAATGTAATCCAAACAATTACAATTTAATGTACCTAATTGCGGCCATGATATGCTTTGAAGCAATCAGTTGGTATTTAGTTATACGAGTTGTTCATCAAATAAATACTAGATATTTGTCGAAATAATACAAGTATCTAAAGTCAAATTCAATTTTTTTTCAAAAAATATTATTAAATAACGATTTATACGAACGAATACTTTTAGGTAAAGCTAGTCAGCGCCAATTACAGTTGTGCACATTTTCATTATCAAATATCTAAATTGTAAAAGTTAACACCTCAAAAAGAATATCAAATAAAAACAAAAGTCAATAAGAAGCTATAAAAATATAAAGTACAAAAATTAAAATATTCTGCGCTGCAGACACGACATAGATATTTATAATACAATGAAATAGGTCAGTACACGGAATAAAACTTGTTTAATATTTACCCAAAATATTATTTGGGCGACTTTTATTTTAAATTGTTTTCAATTGAGACATTTAAGTCTCACTTCATGTCCACTTTACGTTGCCGTCGACTGTATTGTCACAATGAAATACTGTAAGATAGTTGCTGAATTTTAATTACAAGACGGTGAACTTCCATCGATTCGTGCTCAGATCAAAGTGAATAAGCAACAAAGGTGAGATTGCTTTGAAGTGTCGTTGAGTATAATGAGTGATCGCGGCAAGAGAAGGTTCAGATGAGCAAAGCAATATTGCTCTTATTAGTCTTGCGGAGTTAATTGCTCTTTCCCAGTAAACCTTGTGATTATTGTCTTCGCGTTAATTTGAAAGTTGATGACTGAAATGTGTCGAAAATTTGCTGCAACGTATGAGCATTCAATCATTCCATTGTTAAGTATAAATTTATAAGAAGGGTTTAACAAAGCTGTTGTCGGTACTACAAATAATTGGATTTTGTAAACCAAAGCCTTTGAGGGTTCGAAAAAAGTTTGATGTTGTCGAAACTTGGATACCAAAGTTGTTCCTTTGTAGACATGTTTCAAAGGCTGCGCGATTCGCGGACTCGAGTCGCGATACAAAGCGAATGCAAATGTGAAATACGCTTCGAATATAAAATTCCTTTGTCTTGTTGCAAATCGATGATCGGCTCCAAAGTTTCTTGAGACGAGAATCTGTTTACAGCTACTGGCTGTAAAGTTCTGCTAAATGTGGCTTATGCCGTCATAAGTTCACATTCATTTCGATGTCACGTCGTGTAATATCGCTCAAGAAAAATTGAAAAAAAAAATAAAAAGAAAAAAGTCAAAGAACGCTATAAAAATTAAATAAGTATATAACCTTAGGTGAACATTTTTGCTGGTTTTAATGATATAATTAAATATTTCCATTTGGCCCAATATCCATTACTATCAGAATAAGAGCACATCCAGTAGGTGATGTTTGTTAGGGACTTGTCAACTTGCGCTGAAGCAAAATCTGCGCGAGAGGAATCACGACACGAACTGTGGTATTGCGGAACTCACTTGAGATTGCAATATTGTAATTCATAATCGGCAACTTCGCACTGTTGTCATTAAAGATAAAATGTACTCTATTATAGTAGATTTATAACAGGAACATGTAAGTTTGTGTAACGTTGTTGTTGACAGTACTTATAATTTACAGAATTACTAATACAAGTATCTAGAGTTCAATGAAAAAGCTCAGTGTTTGACCAGTTAAGCAACTGTTTATTACTTAAGTTTGACCACTTAAGTAATAAACAGTTGCTTAACCAAACCAGTTGCTGGTTAGACAGATTCGGTAAAGACGGGAAATTTAATAATATAATTAGAGGAATCTTAACGCATGTACAAGTGTACCTAAAAAAGTGAATACACAAAGTAGAGAAACCGTTTCACAACGGAACAGTGTCGACATAGCGGCAGGTGGTGAGACCCATTGAGCGAGCAGGCCGCAGGCTCGGGCAGGCGACGAACTTTCGGGGTGGCAGGCTGGCGGGAGAGGGCAGCAAGGCATGCTTCACACTTAACTTGGTTTTCCACCAGACTTAACTGCCAGTTCATTGAGCTTCGAATTATTAATGACTGTATTGTGTTTACTCATATACCTAGGAAACTAAAATTATTATATTTTTTCTGTTGGATTACAGTAATTGGTATGGACAGCGGATAAATGGCGGTCATTTACTTACTATATATTAAGCTCTCGACAGCTTTCGACTAAGTATCATCACGTGAGTAAATAATTATTGCACGTCACTTAACAAACACTCATATTGTATAAGTAAGGAGTAACACGCATAAAATGATAAAATCAAATTTAAAAGGACACATATTAGTAGAAAAATACTAAAATAAGATAGTTAAGTCCTTTATGTTACTTGTTTTAAAAAAATGTTGATTACTTAAAAAAAATTAAGAGTTTAATTTTGAATCAACTTCAGATATTAAAATTTCAATTCATTTTCAATAAAATGAGCTTATTATATAATATCTTTTTGTAATAAAAGATCTTATCGATTAAGTTAAATAATGAAAACGCACGTACCTATTGACGTGGACGTAGGGACGTGTATATTGATATGAACTTGCGACTGCCTTAATTAATTTTACTGGATGGTTTTCTGTTGCTAGGCAATTGAATCAAATCAAAATGACAAAATCAAATTGATGAATGGCAAGAGAAAAGAAAATGTTACTGCTGACAAAATAATATGGTAAAATCTTATTAATCAAAAGAAGCACACTTAATGACGGCCTCGTGTGAAATTTTTGTGATCTGTTTATTATTTCTCGGATTTCTAACTCTGCTACTATGCATGTTTGGATAGCATCTTAGGTGGGATACACTAGACCACCTTCGTCCTTGAAAGCATCGAACTCATACGTATGAGGTTTTTTTATTTATATTTAATATTATAATTAATTATATTATATTATATAATTAAAGACAGCGCACTGTTAATTCTTTGCATTATATATATTTTTCTGTATTACTCGTACTACATATCCGGCGACGTATGTAATTGTTTGCTCACTATATTCGGACATTCGAGGAAACGTGCTGCAAAGATTATCGAAATTACAGGTACTATTGATAATACTACAAAACTGAAAAAAAAATGAAACGTTACTAAACGTTATAACAAAAGAGTTTAGAATATTTTTACAATATTGCTAAGGTCATAATAATTTTCGTCCCTTCGTTTTCGAAGAACAATGTTGCCTAATGTTAAATTAGGCCAAAGAAATGTATAAGCGGCCGTACCACGAAACTGAATGCATTATACAAAAAAAAGTGCGTTCGTTCGATACTCATGGCATATTACAAAAAAGGATCACAAATATTATATATATCGCACCAAGTAAAAGCCGCAATGTACTACAATCATTACGTTTAATATTGTAGTAACTGTTGGTGTGCCTAATAAATAAATAAAATAAAAAATCATGAGGCATATACTCGGTTGCATATTTGTTTTGTCGAAATTCATACAAAACCAAAATAATTGTTTTTAAAATAAATTATGCATCTTTTGATTACAAAATCACTTGTCCGTGGAAGGAAACGTCCCACTTTCCCGTTTACCCACACAATTATGCATTTTTCGCGTTTTCGACTGGTGTATAACTACGATAACGGTCGAGCGCGTTCTGAAGTGTAGCAGCGGCAAGTAAGTGAATTTCACTTACTTTGGGCACGCGAACTACGTACACTTGCGGCGTCTATCTAGATATATGTCTGTGATTTACACCAAGTTGTCAGGCGAACCGCGCTTGCCCGCCGAAGGCAGTAAACTACCGTCGTAAATAGTGAGTAGTTTGCAGGCGAAGTCGACCAAAGCGACGGTGCGTCGCCTTCGGCGTTGCCAATCTTGTCAAATATAACGCTACCAAAACGCAGGCGTGTCTATTCTCCACAAAACGGAGTCCCTTTGAGCTGACTCCGACTTTTCGTGATATATCCATTCCATACCGATAGCCGACTGTCTCCAGCTTCTTGGATCTCCAATTTGAACTTCGGTAGATACATTGAATCCATAGCAAAAAAATGCAGCAAAGAAGCTTGGCATCCTATTCCGTGCGAGGCGTTACTTTACCTTTACACTGGGACAGTTGCTTCAGCTGTACCAAGTACAAGTCCGGTCGTGCATGTAGTACCTACTGCTGCCACATACCAACTGGCTACCTTGGATTCAATTGACAACCGTGTCAAGAGACTTATACGTGACTTGGTATTAGTGGAGGCGAAGCTGCAGGGCCTTGAACACCGCCGTAAAGTTGCCTGCGTTATTTTACAGGACATTATCACGGAGAGTGTGCGATGGAAGTACACGATTTAATTCCGCCTTCCCCTTCCCTTTGTGATAGAAATATCACAGGGGGACTAGGCGTAGGCTTGGCTTCCACCCCTATGTTGTGGATATTCCAAAGATTCGCACGAAGCGTTACGGTTCGACGTTTACATGGCGAACGGCTATGGAGTGGAATTCCTTGCCTGCAGACTTGTTCCCTGAACGTTATAACTTGGACCTTTTGAAGGCGAGAGTGAATAGGTATTATCTAGGTGTGCATGCTCCATCGTCGACCTCATCGTCACTTTCCGTCAAGTAAGATGGAGGTCAAATGCGCACTTACATTTTATAAAAAAAAAATATTCTGTTAATATAGATTTTAAGGCTTTCGTGGTTATTCATTAAATGATTATCACTAATTTCCGGCTTCTTACCACGGTAGGACTTGTTTTTGTCTCGTTTTTGTTTTTGTCACGTTATGGCAAACTCATCTTTTTGTTGCAAAATTGGATTAATCCAGTAAATTTTCTTGTATCTTCTTTTCTTAAATTTCATTCTTTCATAAATTTTCCTATACATATAATATGCAATCACCTTTTTTTTATCAGTAGTCAACATATTTCTTCACACAGTCGGTAGTAAAACGACAGTTACCTGGAAGTGCACTGACACGTTTACCCTAAACACGTCTGCCCGAAAGCATTCGTATCGTGTACATACTTATCATTTTTTTGTCTGCAACAGACACGACATATTTTCGTGGCTAGATCCGACAATATTCTCGTCGTGTACAAAGCCATTCTCATCTTTTCTGTTGCAGACACGACGAATTTCTTAGCGTGTACACGCGCCGTGATTGGAGTCCGACGCCCGGACGACGTTGTTATACATGTCCCGGCTTCATTACTCCACAAAGTCTGCGGATATTGAGGAGTATATATGCGATGAGTGTAAGCCAATGCTACCCTGACGGGCGAGGAGTACCATGTCAACATCTGTCGACCTTCATGAAAGAGGACTTTTAGCCGAAGGTTGTCACGAATCGACGTTTCCGAGGCCGGCTACCGGACACACACGGTGCGTCACACGCATTTTTTAACACGGATATCCGCAAAGTAACGCCTGAATCTATTATTTAGCAAAGTTAAACTTACAAATAAAAACAAAAAGAAAATTCACAACCTGTCGAAACTGACTCAAGGAATTCAAAGAAAGAAGAGATTGAAGAGACTGGGCATGCAGTTCTCAAATTTGATAAGAATGTGCTTACCTACTGACTCATTTAATAAAATATCTAATCAATGGATAGGTATGCACAGTGCATAGCAAACACAGCAATGTAGTCATATCACACAAAAATCACATTAAGCTGGGATGATGTAACAACGACAACGCGCGAGCGACATGAGCAGCGATAACGGAGTTTGCGTTGTCTGATGGCGTCCGCCGCGGAGGGTAGAACAAGACATGACTTGGCATTTAGTCAGTCACGATAACCACGTCTGCAGGTGCTTCAAAGACTAGTGTGCGTGTTCACCGAAGGACTGTGCGACACTTGCCTACACTTGTCCTTATGTAAAGTTTAACCAATACATCCGTTACGTATACAGGATGCATCGGAAATCGGGTATATCAAGATCAACTGAACGAACTCAGGTTATCTACCCGATAGCTTATCTCACATTATTTTTGTAGCATAAAGTCACGCTATAATAATTAATTAAAATTTAATTGAAACGCACTGTAGGTGTTGCGGACACCGAGCTACATAATCCGCGCCGACCGCCTACTCGCCAACCACTGTACTAGATGAGAGAATTCCCCGCGCCCCGCACTCCGCGCCGACCGCCTACTCGCCAACCACTGTACTAGATGAGAGAGTGAAATTGGTATTTAAGTAGGAACATTTTTGGTAATAAACACGTATTGAATCCACTTTAATCAAGAGTTTTCATTTGCGATCCAGATCAAGAACCTGAACAATACAGTCCACCGAACAAGAGCTAGAACAACAACAAACTCTGATCCTTTGAAGCCGGATTCGAGCAAGTACCAAGCCCGGAACAGTGAAGACCGCTCGGAACTTCGTATCCTCGCAGCCCACTGCCATTTGAACCGAACAATGGTAGTCACCAGGAGCCAGGGTGACGCTGCAGACCAGGATAAGACCACTGAAGAAATTCGAGTGGAGCACGAACGTTTGCGGAGAATGGCATTGGATCCGCCGGCGTCGCCCACCGTGGCGCCAACCGAACGTGGAGGCCCATCCCTACGGGGGGAGGCCTGCGATCGTCAGACAAGGGAGCTCTACGAACCCACCGCTGGACCGTCAACTGCTATGAACCCCGCAGCCCAGTCATCACGACCGAGGTCCCCTGCATACTCGCATCGATCGACAGCGAGTGTGGCGGCGCGACTACAACTGGCAGAACTTGAAGCGGAGGAGAGGCTAGCGGAAATTCGACGAACCGAGCTACGCCTGGAAGCCGAACTAATTAAGAAAAGGTTAGCCGTGCAAGTGGCATCTATCCAAGACGAGGCAGAGAGCTTACGCGACGAGCCGCTCGCCGCCGCTGAACGAAGAGTGGACAACTGGTTCCGCAACAACCCGGCGCACGTACGGGGGGAGCGCGGCGAAACGCTTACCACCACGGAGCCCAACGAACGGACGAGACGAACTCGTTTCCACGGCTCACCTTCGCCTGTGAGAAGCCCTTCGCCTGTGAGAAGACCATCTCCCGTAAGAAGAGAACGAACAAGATCGCCTACGCCGGCCCGTACGCGTAGAGGAATAGAACAGCTGGCAGAAGCGATAGAGAAGATGGCAAGGCCGCGGCCCCGGCACGCAGGCGAGCTACCTGTCTTCTCCGGTGCACCGAGCGAGTGGCTGCCATTTAAAGCCGCTGTACGAGACGCAACGGAACTGTACGGATTGTCGGCCGCGGAGAACCTGCAACGACTGAGAGCCTGCCTGAAGGGTGAGGCCCGCGACGCTGTGGCTGCTTTACTACACGCGGCTACGGACCCGGCGATCATTATGAGAACGCTGGAGCAGTGTTTCGGGAAGCCCGAGGTGATCATCGACCGGGCACTCGATGAACTACGGAGAATGCAGAAACCGGGTGCGTCAGCCACGGAACTGAACACGTTCGCCGTGAAGCTTCAGAACGTTGTCTACGTGCTGAAAACCATAGACAAGCGTGGATTTCTGTACAACCCACTGCTGGCTCGAGAAGTGCTTGACAAGTTGAGCCCGCACATCCAGTCCCGCTGGTGCGACTACGCCGCAGACCACGAAGGAACAGCAGACCCAGAGATCGTCGTGTTATCACGTTTCCTTATGCGCGAGGCCGACAGAGCGCTGCGCTATATGTACTCGCCCGCCGCGAGTACTGCCGCAACAACGAGGAGAGAAGTAAGACCCGCGATAGTGAAAAGGAAGGTGAACGCCGTGTACACTGCCACTGAGAACGAACAAACGGACCGCTGCCCGAACTGCGGCCAACCCCACGCGCTACACCGGTGCCCGTCCTACAAAGCACTCAGTGTTGAACAGCGCTGGAACATGGTGCGAGAAAAAGGAGTGTGCTTCCGATGCGTTGAAAAACGACACCGTCGCCAATTTTGTAAGGCAAAGCTGTGCGGCGTGAACCAATGTCGCCGCCCGCACCACCCTACTCTGCACGAGGAACTGAGTCAGCCCATTGCGCAGCCTGCAGCACCGCTCACAACGCCGCCTGAAGTGACCCCACCGAACGCGCCGAAGCACCACGAGACCGTGCTATCACTGGGCACGCTACCACCGAAAGAGAAGGAAGTGCTGCTCAAAGTGGTTCCAGTCACTGTAACGGGACCACTGGGAAGTGTGGAGATATACGCACTGATGGACGAGGGCGCCACAATAACCCTCATCGACGAAGAACTGGCACAGCGCATCGGAGCGGAAGGACCCTCAACACCGTTGCGCCTACATGGAGTGAATATGACACAAGAACATCAGAGCCGAACCGTCAGCTTACAGCTGAAAGGAACAACGCAGGACAAGCCGATGAACATCCGAGCCCGCACGGTGCGTGATCTGAAGTTGCACCAGCAGTCCATACCGAGCTCGCTGCTGGAGGCAAAGCATCTACGGGACATACGGGAAGACGTGTGCTACGATCTGGCACGCCCGCTCCTCCTGATCGGCAGCGACAATTGGGAGCTGATAGTGAGTCGCGAACTACGAGTTGGTGGACGCAACCAACCAGCTGCATCCCGAACACAGTTGGGCTGGGTGGTACACGGAACCGTACCAAGGAACGCCGTCCATCAACGCAACAATGTGCTGCACGTGTGGACTCCTGATCATCCGCTACACGAGAACCAGCAGCACGACGACCGCCTACACGAACTGATCGAGGCACACTTCCGCATCGACGCTCTCGGCATCGCGCACAGACCGCGCGTGAGTGCTGCGGACCAACGAGCAATCGAAATGGTGAGAAGAACTATGAAGAAAGTCGATGGCGGCTACGAGGTTGGTTTGCCGTGGAAAACCGACGGAACTACGATGCCTCCGAGCTACGAGGCAGCGCTACGACGACTACGCGCCATAGAACGTAAAATGGACGCCGATCCCGCCTTCGCCGAACAGTACACCGCCCAAGTGGAGAACCTATTCAACAAAGGCTACGCGGTGCCATGCGACGGCACTGAACAAAACAGCGCTGTTAGTTGGTATCTACCACACTTTGCCGTACAGAACCCGAACAAGCCCGGTAAGCAGCGACTTGTGTTCGACGCGGCGCACAAGAACCGAGGCGTGAGCCTGAACGACCAGCTGCTGGAAGGCCCGGACCTACTGCTATCACTGCAGGGCATCCTCTTCCGATTCCGTGAAAAGCCGATCGCCGTCACCGCCGATATCCAAGAGATGTTTCTGCAGGTGAAGATCCGACCGGACGATCAACCGGCACAGCAGTTCCTGTGGAGAGGGGAGAACAGAACTGACCCACCACGATGCTTCAAAATGAGGAGCATGATATTCGGCGCAGCCAGCTCCCCATTCATGGCTCACACAGTCCGCAACCACAATGCGATCATGCACGCAGAGACCCATCCGCGAGCATTAGTGGCAATTACTCAAAGCCACTACATGGACGACCTGGTGGACAGCTACGACAGTGAACACGAAGCTCGCGCCACCATACAAGAGCTACGTGAAGTACACGCAGCGGCCAGTTTCACGCTAAGGCGCTGGAGCTCAAGCCATCCGAACGTGCTGCGCGACGTCCCGACAGAACTCAGAGCAACTACGCCCACCGCGCTCGGGACGATCGAGAGTATGGAAAACAAGATCCTGGGACTCTACTGGAACCCGCAAACAGATGAACTCGGTTTCGACACAGCCATGAACCGGGTCCCAGCCGAGGTGCGCAACCAGAGCCGCGCACCCACCAAGAGAGAAACACTCAGTGCGGTCATGTCGATCTATGACCCGCTGGGACTGCTAAGCCATTACACGATCAGAGCAAAGATCGTGCTTCAAAACCTATGGCGACTAGAAATACCATGGGACGAGCCGATCCCTGCGGAAGAAGCCGAACTCTTCGCATCCTGGCTGCGACAACTGAACGAAATCGCACGCCTGCACCTGCACCGGAACTACGCCCTGGAGAACCATGAGCACACTGAACTACATGTGTTCTGCGACGCGAGCGAACAAGCGTACGCTGCTGTGGCCTACTGGAGGGTTGTACACCAAGACGGTAGCGCGAAAGTGACCCTAGTTGGAGCAAAGGCTAAGGTGGCACCACGGCGTACACAAAGCATCCCGCGCCTTGAACTACAGGCTGCACTCATCGGAGCAAGACTCGCCGACACTATCAGGCGCGAACACCGCATCGAGATAAAGAAGACCATCTATTGGACGGACTCATCAACCGTAGTCCACTGGGTGCGTAACGACGCGCGACGATACACTCCATTCGTTGCACATCGGCTAGGAGAGATCGCCGAACTCACGCACAAAGACGAGTGGCGTTGGCTGCCGACCGCTGACAACCCAGCCGACGATGCCACAAGACAAAGCCAGACTCCAGTACGCATGGAAGACCGATGGTTCCAAGGACCCGGATTCCTACACGAACCAGAGGACCGGTGGCCCACAGAACAGGAACCTCATGAAGATGCAGAGGAGGTCCTGCACCTGAGCCAGCAGGACGAGAGCCACTTCGACTGGATGCCTGACCCGACCCGCTTCTCGAGATTCGAGACGCTAGTAAGAGCAACCGCGAACGTACTGGCTTTCACAGACATCTGCCGGAAGCGAGCGACCCGCATGGAGCTACAGCACATAGAACGCGCCGAACGAGCTCTCATGCAACGAGCACAGGAGGACGACTTTGGAGACGAGCTGAAGAGGATCAAAGCAGTTCGCCCAATCCCTAGAACGAGTCGTCTGTACAAGCTGGACCCCGTAATCGACGACGGCCTCCTGCGAGTACGAGGACGCATTGGAGCCTCAAGTGCGCCCTCCGACGCAAAACGACCTATCATCCTAGACGGTCGTCACCCCATCACGCGACTCATCGTATTGCGAGAACACGCCGCAGCAGGACACGCTAACAGAGAGCGAGTAACGAACGACCTACGACAGCGATACTGGATCATACGGCTACGACCCACCGTACGCGCCGTCGAGTATAGCTGCGCCCTCTGCCGGGTCACAAGGTCTAGGCCCAGAGCACCAGCCACAGGAGACCTGCCACGCGCCCGCCTCGATCCATTCCACCGCCCCTTCACGAACTGCGGGGTAGACTACTTCGGGCCCATTACTGTAAAAGTGGGACGCCGCCGAGAGAAAAGGTGGGGCGCACTATTTACCTGCCTCACCACACGAGCCGTTCACCTCGAGCTTGTCGCTTCTCTCTCTACGGATTCGGCACTAATGGCGTTGAGACGAATGGCAGCACGCCGCGGATGGCCGCGACTGATGTACTCAGACAACGCAACCAACTTCCGCGGCGCCGATCAAGAACTGAAAGCCGCATACGCCGAATGGGCACCCGCCCTAAGAGACGAAGGACTGACCCGGCGTATGGAATGGCGCTACATAGCACCTGGCGCCCCGAACCAAGGAGGCGCATGGGAACGCATGGTGCGCTCTGTCAAGACAGCGCTACAAGCAACGCTTCGAGAAAAGGCACCATCAGACGAAGTGCTAAGAACCCTCCTGACCGAAGCCGAGTATTCGATCAATGCTCGGCCCCTAACGCACGTGAGTGTGGACCCTCGCGACCCCGAGGCCCTCACGCCGAACCATTTTTTGCTGGGATCTTCAACGGGTCTACCGAGAACAGGACCCTGTGACGAAGCCGACAGACGAACCTGGCGTACTAGCCAAGCACTCGCAGACCAATTCTGGAGACGCTGGGTACGGGAGTACTTGCCGACCCTAGTACCGCGAGGAGAACCAGCCAGAAAG
>NW_020654738.1:0-20222 GCF_003589595.1 Hyposmocoma kahamanoa
CGGATTTCTTGAGCGAACGTTCGATTCGAGTGGTCTTAGAAGGCTACTCTTCCGAACATATGGCGATAGATGCCGGAGTTCCTCAGGGTTCCGTACTGTCTGCAACTCTCTTTCTGCTGCATATCAATGATATGTTAATTCCAGGTACCTTTGCGTATGCTGATGACAGCACAGTTGTAGATAGGTACTTGACCAATGCAAGGGTCAGTGGAGAGGAAATCCAGTCTTGTCGAGAGTCCATGGTTAGCCGTTTAGATTTGACACTCCAGGCAGTCTCCGATTGGGGCAATGCCAATCTTGTCAAATTTAACGCTACCAAAACGCAGGCGTGTCTATTCTCCACAAAACGGAGTCCCTTTGAGCTGACTCCGACTTTTCGTGATATATCCATACCGATAGCCGATTGTCTCCAGCTACTTGGAATGGACCTGTCGTCCAATTTGAACTTCGGCAGATACATTGAATCCACGGCCAAAAATGCAGCAAGGAAGCTTGGGATCCTTTCCAGGGTGAGGCGGTACTTTACACCGGGACAGTTGCTCCAGCTGTACCAGGCACAAGTCCGATCGTGCATGGAGTACTGCTGCCACCTTTGGGATGGCTCTGCGACATATCAACTGGCCACTTTGGATTCAATTGACAACCGTGCCAAGAGACTTATAGGTGACTCGGAATTAGTGGAGGCGAAGCTGCAGAGCCTTGAACACCGCCGTAAAGTTGCCTGCTTATCGGTATTTTACAGGATATATCACGGAGAGTGTGCGATGGAATTACATGATTTAATTCCGCCTTCCCCTTTCCATCACCGGGGGACTAGGCGTAGGCTTGGGTTCCACCCCTATGTTGTGGATATTCCAAAGATTCGCACGAAGCGTTACGCTTCCACATTTATATGGCGAACGGCTATGGAGTGGAATTCCCTGCCTGCAGACTTGTTCCCTGAACGTTATAACTTGGACCTTTTCAAGGCGAGAGTGAATAGGCATTATTTAGGTGTGCATGCTCCATCGTCGACCTCATCGTCACTTTCCATCAGGTGAGATGGAGGTCAAATGCGCACCTATATTTTATAAAAAAAAAAAAAAAAAAAAAAAACATGATCGAAATTTTCTCTAAGTTTACCGGTTTTTTCCGCATATTCGTCCCTAGGCGTAAAAAATCTTCGGATTGATCGATATCAAGATTGTGGGATACGATTTCTCTCCAGACGTGATGTTACTAACAGCAATATTGTTTGGGACATTTAGATCCCAAGATCTGTGACTGTGACTCTCGTCTATGAACGTGGAGACAGCTGCCACGATGATTTTGTTATAGCGCTCAACAGAGTTTACCTGTGGAGTATATTTGTGCGTTAAATATACATTAGGGCTTTTGTATCTCTATTTGGAAAAAAAAATATGTCTTAGATGTTCCACTAATTCCCATTCTTACGAATTGTAAATAATCACACGAAATAGTATGCTTTCAATATGGAAAGAAAGGCATTCGTACTCCAGAGTGTACAGTTTGTGATAAAAAAAATGTAATCATAAAAGTAAATAATTTGGATTGGAGAACCGGTAACACTCTTTGCACCAGATTTTCGGAACGTTGCAAAGAACCAGACTGGAACGAATGACTTAATTTTATAACTAACTTCTCAACTAGACATTCAGGGTCTTAAATCTTGGGAATTGGTCCATATTTGAAGTTTAAGTGAAAACCGCTACAATGCCAATCCTTTATTAATGGAATATTTACATAACAGGATTCGAATTATTTAGAAAGAAAGTGTCACTTTGCGTGATTATAATTTCATAAACCATATCACAAAGGGGCTATTTTTAGTTTTGACCAAAATTCTATTGTCTATGGTACTCGCTACTGATTCCGATTTTCTGCATCAGCGCCATTTCATTATATCCACAACTTCTTGAATTCGTTTCTGGACAGATACTTTCTTTGTCTTTGTCACCCTGACCGATGATTATAAGTGCCTAAAAACCATAACGCTTATTGTTTATAATATAAAACGACGAAGCTAGGAACACAACAAAAATATAATATAATAAAATAAAAATATAATATAATATAATACCCAGACCGACCTCATAATGTCCCAATTTAAAAAACACACTGTAGAGGTATACTGTCCCCTTACTCCTTACTCCCCTTATTTTTGAAATCGAGTGTTTCACGTGCAAGCTGGAAAATTAAGCAAGACTCAAACTGTCGGCTTCAATCCGGGCATGTTCCATTAAGAAAGAGCAGAGGAAAAATTCCTAATCTTCGATTTGATTTTAGTGGGGTAAATCCACTTTAAAGTTGAAAATAAAATATTGTATGAGTAACTACACGATATATTGAAGCATAGACATTAATCAGAAACATAAAACAATAAAGTTTCCTAGATAGATAAAAATCACGAAATAACATCTAATTTTCACATTTTTTCGATTTATTCTCCAAATGCTACGGGTTGTTAGGACAAAAATTAGATAATTAATGATATTTATGCATGATCGACTAGTGTCGTTACGGATTTTTTTTATACCTTTAGTTTTAGAGTTCTTCCGCTAAAATGAATTTGGCACTTACGACATTTTTAATGCGCTAAACACAACATCTCCTGTCGCATGTCACGGGAACTTCAAGCATATATTTGTTTCACAAATTAGTCATTACCGCTCCGTTGAGACGAGAGGATTTTGACAAAATTTGCGGCTGAGCTGTTTAATCGTCATCGTAAATTATCAATATTGATGGCTAATTGTCGGAGGTAAGTTTGTGAATTACCTACCTATGTATAACGGTAAAATAAAAAATATTATTTTCATGTGCATAAGCGCACTTAGAACTTACGAATTTTGATTTAATCAGGAATAGGATTGAAAAATCACCGGTATAAGAGTGAAGGTCGATGATTTTAGTTCTTATTATGTGCAGGATAACATTTAAATTAGTTTATTCCCGATTTCGCGGGCCACTCGATTGATATTGATACCATTTACATGTTTTACATTACATATTATAAATATATAATATTTGTAAAAATGACAGTACGATTTTGATCTAATTGATTGTTAGGTTACCTCTGCAAAACACACATACAAAGTCCAGAAAGGACTTATTACAGACGGAGAATAAATAGTTGATAACGTTGTTATTTTTTTTGTTACGAGAACTGATTTTGATATTGAACAAAATAATTACACATAATGGCAGGTATTTTACATTAGAGCAAAAGAAATTTAAATTAAATAAATAAAATTTTAAATTCAAAGAAATTTAACACATTGATAACACAATTATTGTATTGGTTTTTGTGTTTGACTCGTGACACCGCGTTCATAGGCGACGGTAACCGCTTTCCATCAGGCGGGCCGTATGCTTGTTTGCTGCCATAACATACAAAAAAAAATGCGGTTTGTCATTAGTTACAAAAACTGCAAATTTTGGTACTCGTCGCGACATCTGGTGACCTAGATACCGAACCATGCTGTCTTATATCGCGATCAGCAGGCCTCTTGACTTATTGGCCCTTGGGTGTCCGTTAGGATGGCTGGACCAAACGAGATATACAAATCAAACTATTCTCATTATTTTACTACCTATTTTCTGCTTTATTGACCTATTTTCTCACTCTCTCCCCACTCATAATAATTACTCTTGTATAGACCACGTTATTTTAAAAACAAAATGCCCAGCCTACTGTTTTATAGCGCATACATCAATCACCGATCATGATTCTGTTTTATTCTTCCTTAAAGCTAAACCTTCCATAGCAAATTCTCAAAAAAACAAAAACCATTAAATTACTTGACTATGTAAATTTAGAACTTGACCTTTTAAACTTTGATTTTAAACAATTATATAATATAACAGAAGTAAACCTAGCTACTCCCTATTTTCTTAACTCCTTAAACCGTGCCATGACGGCAAATACCCTTATCAAAGTTGTCTCAAATCGTAAAACACTTAAGAAGCCATGGATGACTCTGGGACTTCTAAGGTGCCTCAGAAATCGTGACCAGCTTCACCTGAAAGTCAAAAAATCACCAAAAGATAATGTCCTCAAGACCACCTATGCGAGATATAGAAATTATTGCTCGACAATCTTATATAAAGCTAAATCTGAATATGACAGGGAGCAATTACGTAATGCTCAAAATAACAATAAAAAACTTTGGAAAGTTATTAAGAACATCTGTTTCGCTTCCAAAGAGAGAAAACCTGCGCTTGAACTCGTATCTGCTAGTCCTGTTAATTCAATAGACAATATTAATTTATATTTCGCTAACATTGGACGTAGTTTGGCTGAAGGTATCCCCGCGGGTCCCATTGACCATTCCTCTGATTCGTGTTCTATTTCTAGTGCAAACACATTTGTCCTGTTACCTACTGATGAGGTCGAGGTGGAGGGAATTGTGGCGAATCTTCGTAGTGACTGTGTTGTGGGCAATGACGGCATTTCTGGCTCCTTTTTAAAAAAATCATACATACTTTAGTTTCCCCAATAACGTTCCTATGTAATCTTTCCTTTATTACCGGTGTCTTCCCCGATTCCTTCAAGCTCGCTATAATTCATCCGGTGTTCAAGAGTGGGGACAGAGGTCAAATAAACAACTATAGACCTATTTCAATTCTGCCCACCCTGTGTAAAATTCTAGAGAGACTTTTAAATAGCCGATGAATTCCCTGGAAAAAAGAAATTGTTGTCTACCTCTCAGTATGGTTTCCGGCCTGGTATTTCTACAAATAACGCTGTATCAGACCTAACTAACGAAGTCGTTGCTAAACTTGATAACAAGCAGAAGGTGATGGCTGTTTTCCTCGACCTCGCCAAAGTATTCGATACAATATCAGTACCACTACTCATTACTAAACTGGAAAGGTTGGGTATTCGAGGACTTCAGCTTGACCTTTTTGTAAGTTATCTTATTGATAGACGACAGTATGTTAGGATTGGAGATTTAAACAGTAAGGAACTTCCGATTACGTATGGTGTGCCCCAAGGCAGTATTCTCGGCCCTACCTTATTTTTAGCGTATATTAAAGGCCTATGTAACATGCAATTAAGAAACGGTTCTATTTTTACATATGCCGATGATACTGCCTTGATATTCTTTGGCGAATCCTGGGAGTCCGTGTTTTACTATGCGCAATTGGGCTTTAATTCAGTTTCTGCATGGCTTTCTCAGAATCTTCTCACCCTTAACGTGGATAAAACAATGTGTCTCCCTTTCTCTCTTTCAAGTCGTGGTCTTCCATCCGCCACCAGTTTCACTGTTAAGGCTCATTCGTGTCCTTCCTTTTCTAAAAATTCCTGCTCTTGTCCATCCTTACTCCGCACTCACTACATGAAATACTTGGGTGTCCAACTAGATAGCACACTTTCTTTTAGCTATCATATTGAGAGTCTTTCCCTACGGTTACGTAAATTATTTTATGTTTTTAAAAACCTCAGTCTCGTTGCTGACGTGAAAGTATTGAGACTTGTGTATTTGGCTCTCTGTCAATCTCTCACGACATATTGCATAACAGTTTGGGGTGGATCTTCCAAGCAGCAACTTCTTCGGCTGGAACGAGCGCAACGTGCGATACTCAAGGTGGGATGGAACCTTCCTTTCAGATATCCAACCTCTGACCTTTACAAAACCTGTGAGGTCCTTTCAGTATAGCACCTTTATACTGTAGGTAGCTGGCACACTTGCATGTTCATAGCAGGCATACCAACAATAAGCGTGTGTATTCTGAAGTCTCTGTCGTGTGTTATTCTATACAGGACCTAAATGAAAAATGGCTAGAGCACAGGCAGCGGTTGCCACCAGAATGGATAAAGTCAGCCACTGAACGTCCAGCTGTGCTGAAGGAATGCACACGTGAACCACGTAGACAGTGAATAATGTCCAATTTTTGTGATGATGGAGACGCTGGATGAATTGAAAATCCGTTTTCCTATTTCGATATTTATTGAAGCGTAAGAATGAATAGTGTTTATTAAAAATAAATAAAGAAATAAACCTTTATTCGGCTATTACAAATAAATATACAATGAATAGTAATAATTATATCTTAATTTAAATTAGTTAATAAACAATTAAAAAAAGATTACTAAATACATAATAATAGCCGAAAAGGTTAGCCAGCTCAGCTTAAAGCTGGGCAGAGCCACAGTCCTGATTTTCAGCTGAAGCCTGAGAAGAGGTAGAATGGCTATGCCTATTGGACAAAAACTGAAAAGAATAACAAGTATTTGATCTGTAACGTAAACATTTTAAATAACAAAACCTAATTTAGATTAAAATTATTACAGTATGCAGCGTGCTTTACGAGGCTTGTGTTTGTGTCAAACAAAATCTAAGCAACTTTAATATAGTCAAAACAAGATATCCAAGAAATATAAGAAATAAAATAGAAATACGGCCCAAACAACGCCCTAATTTGGAATTTTGCAGTAGAACGATGTTCGTATTAGCACCCAAATTATTTTATAAATTACCAGATGCTGTTAAAGAATTCAATTGTAGACAATTTAAAATGAAATTGCCTATTTTTTTAGTTACTTAATGCTACTACAATATTGGTGATTTTTTACTTGATAACATAAAATGTAAAACTTAACTATTGTATGTTGCATTTTTGACTTCCTATTTACCGGTTAAATTCCTTTTCTTGTTGTTTGTTTACGCTATTTATTTTAATTTAACGTTAATGCATGCTACATCTAAAATTTAAAAAAAAGAATGGTGTAAAATATTCGCATGCCAAGTTTATGGTGAAATTTAAGATCTAAATTAATATATTAAGACACGCAATGTTAACTACATTTTTCAGCGAATAAATATCTTGTATTCTTGTATTGCTCTTAAACAATATAAAATAAAATTAATAACAATAAGAATGATATCCGGTCAGCATAGTAATACTAAAATAAATTAACAACAGCTTTAGTAACTCTTTAATTCTTTTGGGAAAGCCATACAAAAGAAGCTACATTGCGAATAGGAGGAGGCAAATTACTCTATTTTTTCGCCGCGGCATGCTTAAAGCTCCCTTGAAATGCTGCAGTTCCGTGGCATTGGATAATTAGCCGACCAAGGCGTGATTGCGAAGACCATATAAAATTATGAAATAGGTAAAACGGTATTTATGTTTTATTATACCAAAAAGTAATGTGGCAAAATGTATAAACCGACGCGAATACGTATATAATAGTTTTTCTTTATTTAAAAACGGCGATACATGACTTCTAGGAGTTATTGGGTAACAAAATGCTCATGTGCAGTTTAAGTGCTCTGCTGCTTCCTTTTTCCCATTTTAATGCGGGATCGGCTTCTAATACATTACAGCAAAGAATGAATATGAGTTTTTGAGAATCTGAAACAAATAACAAACTGCATTCTACAAACATTTGAAAGTAATCCATTCATTATACAGGGTGCATTAATAACTAATCGTCGGTTAAATGTTTTTGTTCCATGACTTATATTAATTTACCAGATTTTACTTTCGTATTAAAATAAAAATATTGAAATAGATGGCTCTGAACAGTGATAACTCTGTGCGGTAAGAAAAGAAAGCGGGGATGAGGGTCTTTGAGGAGGACGCTTGCACGTTTGAAGTTACTATCTTACTAATTACTAAATGCAGCTCGAAAAGTGTGTATACTGTCACACAAAAAAGTAAAAACTTAAAAGTTTATATTTATATAAATATAAACTGCCTTCGTGGCCGAACGGTTACCATGCCGGAGTGCCATGCAGAGGTGCCAGGTTCGATTCCCGGGCCGGATGAAATATTCGTATGGCCTACAAAGTCATAGAAAAAAAGTGTTGTTTATGGTGTTAGTAATATAGTCCTAAGAGGTTGTTAGTATTTTGTGAATAATATAGGTAATAAATCGATACCCGTTCTATTTTTATTTGTTTTTTGTTTCTTTATTTATTTTTCACAAAATTCGTTTCTTTGTTCATTTTCCGAATTTTGGTTTTTGTGTCTTAATTTATGGTTGTTTACGAAAAAAACAAAGAAATAAAGTGCTCATTAATTTATCTATTATATCATCATCATCATTTTCAGCCCCATGTCACCCACTGCTGGGTATAGGTCTCCTTTCGCTCCTGCCAAACTCTCCGGTCTTGTGCGTCTCTGATTCAGGTTTAGGGACAATAACTCACCAAAATAAAATTATTATGTGACAGCATAATAATTCCAAAAGCAGTCATGAAGACGGGAACTTGACTCCGGATGATGGTGACCACAATCAATGAGCGCAGGCGCTTGCCTGAACGGGTGAACTCCCAGCCTGAGTAGAATATCGCCTTAGGAATTTTCTCAGCCTGATGGTGGACAATACGATAACAATAATTAATCTAGGTTAAATGTAACATCATGATAGAAAATGAAACTATTTTTCCGGATTTAAATCACGTATATTTGTTTTATCAAACAAACCCCGTAACGTCGGGCCCTTTACAGGTCCCATGGCCACGATTGACTGGAAAAATAGTATCATTTCCTATGTGTAACAATCGCGAAAACCTAAGAACTCGATATCATGATAGAACTAACGTAGTTTTTCTCTGTACCATCTGTACCGAGGTCTAGATTTTCAAATTTATTACACTATGGAAACGACACTATTCTAACGCATACTTATTAATATGTTAATATGTTGTTTATTTATAATTGCCTTATAATTAAAAAGAATAATTGAGTATAATTAATACTGTTAAAATAAAATATTTACTAAAATGTATGTAGCGTAAATTGGAATGTTTTTGTGGTTAATTAAAAATAAGGTATTTAAAATTAATAACAATTTGCTGCTACAAACGCGCGATTGCATCGATGCAATCGCTTATAAATCACGAGTTTAGTGTAGCGATGCAATCGCGCGTTTCTTTCGACGCAGTAGCGCGTTTGCATAGCGTTCTCATCGCTGCTTTAAGTCGCGCGTGTGTAACCGCTCTAAGACATTCTGCAGATGTTTTTAAACAATCTTTCTGATGGATTATGTGAATTTGAGATAGGCCGCTATTCTAGAAAACCATCGAATTGTAACTACACTGGAAAAAAGTGTGGTTTGCATTAATAATAGGGTAATTACACACGGCATCGTAACAATAGCGGCACCGCGGCGTCGCAGTTGTAGTCGCCCTTGCATTTGTATACACACGGCGGCGAGTGTTACCGTAATTTTCTACTAATGTACGATTTTAGTAGATGACGCCGTTTGGGCTGGATTTTCACCGCTGGTGCTGCGGTATGACGCCGTAACCATTGCGGCGTCGTCGCAGCAGCAAGAAACGCCGCCACCATGGTACCATGTGTAATCAGCCTTAGACATAACTTTTTACCATCTCAGTTAGTAGTAACCGTGTGAACTGTAAAGGGCTCGAAACGTTGGTTTGTTTAAGAAAACAAAAGTATCGATTTATTCATTTTTTAATTTTAACGCTCACGCTCATGGCCTCTCACTACGGAAACCCTGTAACGCGGGTGCCATGGACACACACCACAACCATAAATTACGCAAATGCAGGAGAGAAAGAAATGTACGCCATATAAATATTTCGCCCGTCTTACTGTTCAACAAGCATTTATAAACAAAGTACGAAGAACCACATTAACACGTTCATATCGGGGTGCACCACCGGTGGAGCACAGGCTAATCATAATAAAATGTACCTGCTTTGAGACAAAGTGCTAAGTAAAGTAAACGTGCTATAGTAAAATTGTAATAATGTAGTTGAGAAGTTAGCTAATGTGCCGTGACCGGAATCATGGCGATAAAATATAATTCTTCGGTCCACAAAAGTTTATTCCATAGTTAAGTCAAAAGGAAAAGACTGTAACAAGAAAAGGTATATAAAAAACAGGTACAACGCTACAAAACACTCCCTTCTTAAATACTAAACATGAGACAGACTTACCCCGAAAGGGCCAAGTTATACAGTATTACTAGATTAGATTAGCATTATAATTGGCACATGATTTAGGTTGGGAACTGGTAAAAGAATCAAAATTAGACGCAATTAAAAATTACAGCAGTACTGCTCGCTACAGCGATTGAGCAGGGAGTGATGACGGAACGAAACAAACAGAGAATGACGAAGCAAAGGAATTAAAAAACGATTCAAAATTTGAAAACAAGTGGCCAGTAACCAGAGAAAAGGTGATAAAAAGGTGGTATGACGATGTAAGGAGGTCACATCATCACACATTGAGATATATAATAATAGATATGGAATGACCACCAACAGCGCCAAGATCCATAAACAATAAGCAACCTTAATTGCACCATGACATTATACGAAGATAACATCTAATGCATACCATAACTCGATAATCGCAACGTTATCTTGGGACGCAATAAATAACCATAAGAGAATAGTTTTTGCATCAATACAAAACACATTCCGGGTCTGCGTCCTGGCGACAAGCGACATTCCAGAACATTCTCGATGATCTACAAAGCGACGCGATGCCACTCACCGGCTGGTATAAAGGATCGCACACCGGCGGCGGCGTGGCAGTTCACATTTAACCAGTAACTCGAATACAAGCTCCTAGTCGCTTGAGTTACGGCTTAACTTGTACTATTTCAAATTGTAAATTGTGAACTCAATAAAACCGCATACATTCCTCAATCAACGTTCTACGCTATTGAACTAAAAAAGACCCCGGACTCACATAACTTAGTACAAAATTTTGTATGGAAACATCTACAGCGGGAGAGGCGTAACGCACGTGCTTAGTACCTACTCAGTCTGAGCGTATTTCATACTTCCACTCCAAAGTAAAATCAGTTTACTACTTTTTTAAGCTTAAGAGAAATCCAAATAAAAATGAAGACCTCACCTCAATCATGATATTACCACCCGACAGCATGTAGGCTCCCGTTAACGCGATCACACACGATATATAGCTGAAGTTTGCGATGAGATTGGTTGAATTGCGTTCCAATGCCTGTGTAAAAATAGAATAACTCATTTTAGGCAGGACAAATGATTAAACCTGTTACTACAGACTGTTATAGGTAATGTTGAGACTAACTTTCCAGAGCTGCTTTTGCCTTGAGTTTACGGTGTTAAAATAGTTTAAATTTAAAATTCCCCGATACATTGTAAGGTTGAGTTTGGAAAACTAATTACCACTAAATATTCGGTGTAAATCATGTTCAGTTCAAATTGAGTGATGTTATTACAACATTTTATTGCTTTCTGATCTACACGATTCGATTTGCCTTTTTATTGATTCGCTTCAAAATCTCATCGCAATAAATCGATACAAAAAATCGTTAGATCGTATAAACTTGAATCGATGTGGAGTTGCCTCTTTTTCGTCTATAAAAGATTTTTTTACATCTACATTATAAGTATGGAATTATAACAAATTCCGTACTCGCCGTTTCTGCCCACGATTTTGAGCAAAAATGGGTTAAAACTTGGACGGGCTACCTGGGTTTTAACCAACTGCACATCTCTGGGTCCATTCGTTTGGGAGCTAGAATGTCATAGACACACACAGACACAGAGAAAAGCTTCATAAAGGTGCTTTTCCATCAGCGAGGTGAGACGAGATGAGACGAGACGAGGATTGAAATTTGTTCGACAAAATTTCAATTCTCTCCTAGCGCATCTTCGATGGAAATGGAGTGCTGGAGTGTAATATTAAACCATATTGCCTGCCTACATTGTGTGTTTATTAACTATCAATCGCGAGACTACGGGACATGTACGAATTAAGGGTCGTTACTGCCTCAGCTCGCATTAAAATTTTTCCCGCACTAATACTTCTAATACTTCCATATGCGTTTCAGCTATTGTTGAGGAGATCGCGATAACGAGCATAGCAAAAGCGCATAATCAAACTTTTGAGATCGGTTCTTTTCGGCGTCAGTCACAACAAACTTTTGAAGTCGGTTCTTTTCGGCTTCAGGCACAATAAAGTTTTGAAGATCGACTCTTTTCGGTACCAGTCACAATAAAGTTTTAAGATCGGCTCTTTTCGGTGCCAGTCACAATAAAGTTTTAAGATCGGCGCTTTTCGGTGTCAGTCACAATAAACTTTTAAGGTCGGCTCTTTTCGGTGTCAGTCACAATATAGTTTTAAAATCTGCTCTTTTCGGTGTCAGTCACAATAAAGTTTTGAGGTCGGGTTTTTTCGGTGTAAGTCACAACAGATTTTTGAGGTTGACTCTTTTGGTAGAGGCACTAGAGGTACGACAGTATACTTACCACCATTTTGATCATTGTTATTGACAGCAATAAGAGGCTTTCAGTGATTTGAATGCTGTACGTGCTCCCCAAAGCGTATTGGAGGTAACGCTGGATCCTGGTAAAAACAGATTACAACAAATTAAATCACACCACAATCACCGTCAGCTAATTATGACGATGGAGACAGTTTTAGGTCATGGTCACGCTAGACCTAAGCAGGTTGAGGACTTAATATGTTTTCCAGCGGTTGTGTAGCATCTTGGACATGCAGATTTCAACATAATGTTTCCTTCTTTGATTTCTAATCAAAACAGGGTATAACTCGTCACAGGGTCGAACTATTAACTCTCTATTGAAAAGCAATTACTCTCTCACTACAACAGTCGGGCTCTGGACTGGGTACACATTGATTGTCACTTTTTAAATGCCAATTAAACGTTACAATTTTCAACGAAGAATTTTAAAGTTTGTCTAACTCGCCGTAGCAGTGACCCACAGCTGTGTAGCCCAGTGTACATGAGTACTTCCTCTTGTTATAGTAGGTATTGATGGCATACACTATACTGTTGTGGCGCAAAACTCAGCCACGTCGACCGCGTCGCTAGTAGCCGCCGTTAAATCTTCAAGCGTGCAGGTGTTAGGGCATGCAGAGCACGATGTGAGGAGGGCCATCGTTTGACTACTACAGTTAAAAAACAATTATATGTTACCATAATATTTCTTTATGAAATTTGATGCCTGCGATGAAATCTTTGCGGAAATCCTTCTCTAAAACATCCAAGTTTTCGCCCGAGCGCTGCAAATACTTCTGCCGGAGACTGCCGAAGTACGCTGCCAGAGTCCTGCAAGATGATCAATGTAGGATTAATATGGCCGATTTAATTTTAACTTTAACGAAGCTTGGACAGGCTTGGGATGGCCTTGTGTTATAATGTTTGGCCATTTGAAAAGATAAATAAGAATTTGTGCCGCCAAGCAGTAAGGTGAGCGTGACGGGCGCAGTGGAAGTGCCTATCATATCTTCGCCATTTAAAGATCTGAGTGACATAAGTTGATACATCCCATGTAATTTCACCAGCACACTTGCCTTAACAAAAACCAATAATGCTCCCATTACTGCTTGGCGGCAGATATAGATGACGAACCCTTTAACAAGGAGCTGTACTGCTACGAAAAATGGCTAAGAAACGTGAGGAGAGAAGGAGGCTACACCGACAACAGCCTGGTTCCTAAAAAGGATATATAAATAGGATAGGAGGAAAAGTACTTTTGAATTTGTTCAAACCTGAATTTATATCCCACTAAGACTAGCGAGGTAGCAACCAAGCAGTCCACACCTGTCATCAGGGCTACCAGTAGCCACCAGTGTATTTCGACCAATATTCTCAAGATATTGACGACAATCCCTGTGTCTGCTGGAGTAGGGTACAGCACTACTTCTGTGCGAATGGGGATACCTGAAATATTAAGTCTAGATACATGCCGTTTCATTAAACATCTGATAGTGCGTGACAATGAAGTAAGAAGTGTCCGTAACCGTAATCGAGTTGTGTCGCTTTAAAGATGTATGAAGAAATGGGGTATTAATTCATACATACTAACTTTATTACATATTTAAAACTGTGGGTTGCGAAACTTCGGTGAAATAAAAAATTAAAAGTATTGAATCTCGACAATTTGAGGCATGTCATACTAAAAAAGAAGTATAAAATGTAAAAAAGATATGCAAAAGTATTTAAACAACATTGTAAGAATGTTGAATTAAAATTTGTTTACAATAAACAGTCGTTGAAAAGATAACAAATCGAGAGTTTCTTAATGATATACCTTTTTATTTGTTAGTTTGCAATAAATTGTATAGATGGCATTTCTTTGTTTGTTCTCGAAACTAATTAACGGTTTAGCTCTGAATTTTACCTTAACATATATAAATAAAAGTACAGATACTTCTTCGCGATTTTATTATATGTTATTATATAATCAACGCCTGAACAAGAGTGTTAGGGTCCTAAGGGACGTGAAATAAAAGTGGACTGTATTACAATAGGACTGGTATATTCGCCGTCTCAATCACAAGTGTCTTCGTTGAATTTAAATTTAAATAAATAATAGGGGTCGACCGTCGCCGGTGGCTGTCGATAAGGCGAGTGCCCCTGCGCCGCTGCCGCTCGCCGTGACGTCACGCTTGCCGTGTCGTCCTCCCCCGCGTCTCGTGCCGAGCGGGTATAAGACCGGTTCGCAACATGCTCCCCGGGTTGAAGTGTGAAGACTTCAAAGAACTGGAAGAGGGCAAATATTATTAAAGGCTCTTCGTATGGTGCCTCTCTTAGTTTTTAACTCCGCGACTCTAGTGACTCCATCGCTACCAGGGTAGAGCTGAGTGACTCGTCCTAGAGACCACAGTAGTGGTGGCAACGCCTTTTCTTTGACGAGAACAAGAGAGTTAAGTTTCAGCTCCTTAGTTGAAGTTCGCCATTTCGTCTTTTCTTGAAGCAGTGTAACATACTCCAAGGAAAAGCGCTTCCAAAAGTGTTGTTTCAGCAACTCAATTCGTCTGAATCTCTCGATGCGGTTGATGTTCGTATCAGGAACCTGCGGCTGAGGAACGGACATAAGTGAGCGTCCAATTAAAAAGTGAGCAGGAGTGAGAGCGGAAAAATCTGAGGGATCAGTGGAAAGAGGGGTGAGAGGACGAGAATTTAGTACTGCCTCTATTTGAGTGAGGCATGTAGCCATCTCCTCATAGGTCAAATGAGTTAATTGTAACAAGCGTCTAAGGTGATGTTTTGTAGAACGTACGGCTGCTTCAGCTAAGCCATTGAAATGGGGTGTATAAGCCGGCACGAATTTAAATTCGATGCCTTCTTGAGCAATGCGACCTTCTAGGTCCGACTGTACGAGGAATTGAGCTAGCTCGTTACAAGTACCAACGAAATTGGTACCGTTGTCAGACGTGATGCTTTCAGGCTTGCCGCGACGTGAAACAAAACGATTTAAGGCGGCCATGTACGCTTCACTAGATAGAGCCGTAACGAGTTCGATATGACAGGCTTTAACCGAATTGCAAATAAAGATTGCCAAAAAAGACTTTATTAGTTTGCAACCTCTACCCTTTCGGTCCGCTATCAATACTGGCCCGGCGTAGTCAACGCTACAATGTAAAAATGGGAACTCTAGCTCCGTTCTAGAAACTGGCAGCTGACCCATGATAGGTTGAACAGTTTCAGCCTTGTGTCTGAAACATCGCACACATTTATTGACGATACTTTTTGAAAGGTTTTTGCCACCTAAGGGCCAATAAGTTTGTCTTATATTTCCTAACATAAGTTGAGGGGGTGCATGTAAATATTTAATATGATATTGTTGAAAAAGCATTTGCGTAAAGTGATGTTTGCTGCATAACAAAATTGGGTGCTTTGTTTCGTAACTGTAAGGAGAATTGTCTAGTCTCCCACCAACCCTAATTATGTAATCAGAATCTATAAATGGACTTAAAGCAATCAATCGGTTTTTGTTAGGCAGAACCTTCCCGGCTCTAAAAATAGCATATTCATCAGGGAACATTTCCGACTGAGATTTACGTATGATTAATTTCAATGAGTTTTGAAGTTCATGAACTGAAAGATGTCTAGTTAATTTATTTGTTGGATGCCGGCAATTGTAAATAAATCTTTGTAAATATGCTATCGTGTTTTGTAAGTTTGTTAATTTAGATTTATTTTTGATTAAGTTAGTTATTAAGTCAGTGTTATCAGCATTATTATCAAGCGCAAAAGAACAAGTAATCAACTCGGGTAGATCCTGTTTCACGCTAACGTTGGGCATTTTTGGCCAAAAAGCTTCATTTTTTGATAAATAAGGTGGCCCCGACCACCACAACGATGAATCGCTGATGAGGTCAGCCTTCAGCCCTCGAGAAACAAGATCCGCCGGATTGTCCTTCGACGGTACGTAACTCCACGTATAACTCTCCGTGCTCTCCTGTATTTCATGCACACGGTTGCGAACAAAACTTTTAAGATTAGTAGGTGATGTAGATAACCACCCTAATACAATCATTGAGTCACACCAGAATCTGCAAATGGTGATGGGTAAAGATAAAGATGATAATACTTTGGTACACAGCCTTGCAGCCAGTAGAGCCCCGAGTAGTTCGAGACGAGGTATTGTTGTTGGCTTTATTGGCGCTACTCTACTCTTCGAGGTCAAGAGGTGCACCTTGACTGAACCTAAGGTATCTACGGAGCGAATGTAGAGGCAAGCCCCATACGCTCGCTCTGATGCGTCTGAAAATACATGAATTTCACGGAAAACAGGGTCATTTGTAAAAACCCAGCGAGGAACCTGTAATCGGTTAAGAAGGGGTAACGTGTTGGCAAATGACAGCCATAGTTGTTGTATCTCTTGTGAGACCTCTTCATCCCATGAACATTGTTCGATCCACAACCTCTGCATTATCATTTTGGCTTCGACAACACACGGTCCCACGAGGCCCAGTGGGTCGAAAATTTGACTGATGACTGAAAGTATGTGTCGCTTAGTTACCTTTTCACGAAGTTCAATATTTATAGAATACGATAGGATGTCTGAATCGCAGATCCAGTTTAAACCTAAAGTTTTTGATGAGGCATGAATGTCACTGTTTGAGATATCTAAGACGTTGTCTGATTGACAGAATAAAGGCGTAATTTGATGAAGAATTTCTTGACTATTTGACTGAAATTTTCTTAAATTGAATTTGGCGGTTTTTAAAGTGGTTATGACTCCTTTGCAAAGCTTCACAGTGTTTTCAACAGTTGACGAACCGCCTAAATAATCATCAACGTAAAAGTCACGTTGAATTGACTGTTTCACGTCACTATCGATAGCACTGGAGGCCAAACTGACCAGACACTTAGTGGCTAAATATGGCGCAGATGCTGTGCCATACGTCACTGTGTTAAGCGTGTAGGTTTTTAAAGGCTCTGATGAATCATACCTAAACACAATTTGTTGAAGAGAGCGTTGAGCGGGATTGAGCTCAATCGCTCTATACATTTTTTCTACGTCCCCGGTTACAACGTATTTGTGTTGACGAAAACGTAATAATATGGAGTAAAGGTCTTCTTGTACAGTTGGACCGATCATCTGGATATCATTAAGTGACAAACCAGAGCTAGAAGTTGCAGAAGCATCAAAGACTGTACGAAGTTTTGTCGTAAGGCTCGACTCACGGATGACACCATGGTGAGGTAAAAAATAATTTATTTGTTGAAGACAGCTAGAAGAAAGCTCCTTATTTTCGGTCATGTGACCTCGGCTTTCATATTCGTGCATGAACTCCATGTACCTATCTTTAAAGACAGGCTCTCTATGAAACTTACGCTCCAATGATAGAAAGCGGTTCCTTGCCATTTGAAATGAATCGCCTAAGACTGAAGGATTCTCCTTCAGCGGCATAGTGACTATAAAGGCGCCGTCGTCATTGCGCGTGGTGTTTAATAAGAAGCTCTGCTCACAGGCACGCTCTTCTGGAGATAAGGAGTGCTTAGCTGCGACAGTGTCTAGTTCCCAGAAACGTGATAAGTCTGGATAGGGTTCCTCATTTGCAAAATGGCAAATGGGGGACGAAGACGGTGACTTAAGACGGGCGACGTGCCCAGATATTAGCCAACCCAGTTTTGTCTCATATAACTTAGGTTGATTTTTACCTAAGTCAATAGAGTTATTGCATAAGACAGACCAAAATACTTGTGCACCGACTAAGATGTCTATGACTGACGGCATATTGAAGGAAGGGTCCGCTAGACTTATTCCCATAGGAAGAGGAATATTTTCTATGTCTATGTATGAAGAAGGTAAAGCTTTGGTGATATGTGGTAAAATAAGGCAGTCAACAGCAAGACTATAATCGTTATGGAAGGATTTGATAGTAAGGCTACAAGACTGTGTAATATGAGAAGTATTATTATTGATACCTGTCACCGTGGAGCACGCACTACGCCGTGACAAACCCAGCTTACCGCAGAGCGATTGCGTAATGAAATTAGCCGTGCTGCCGTTGTCGAGCAGCATTCGAGCAGAGTGCACGATGCCCTTGCCGTCTACCACCTTCACGAGCGCTGTGGAAAGCAAAACATGCGGAGGAGTAGTAAACTGTTTCGACTCGTTTGAAGTGGCAAAGTTGCTAGTTGTGGCAATGGCAGGCTCAGGGATAGGCCGTGACTCATGCAAATGCAATAGCGTATTATGCCTTTTTTTGCAATATTTACAGGGTACAAGGTTGCAATTATTTTCTAAATGCCCTGGACGTAAACAATTTAGACAGACCTTAGACTCGTTTGCCTTTTGTATACGCATTTCAATAGGAAGGGCTCTGAATGTTTCACAGTTAAAAAGAAAATGATTTTGATTGCATAAGAGACATGTAAATATTTTTTTATGAAATGAATTGTTTTTTTTGTTTACATTAAGATTTTCATTTGATTTTTGACTCTTTGTAGCAATAAGTAAATTTGAATTCGTTTTATAAGTTTCTATTTTGTGTGAGTTACCTTTACTTTCCTGCAATGTCTCCAATAAGTCTGCTCTGTTCCTAAGAAAGGTAATAAATGTGTCTAAAGAAGGTGGGGTAGTTAGAGTGTTTCTATGCTCTTCCCATACCCTGAGAGTGACACTATCAAGTTTCTCGGCCATCATGTGTATTATAAGTGTGTCCCAATGCTCAGTAGGCTGTTCTAAGGTAGACAGTGCACGAAGATTTTTATTTGTAACGTCTATAAGGCGACGAATTGCTGAACAAGATTCACTACGTATACATTCAATATTGAAAAGTTCCCTGACGTGGTTATTAACAAGTAATCTTTTGTTATCGTACCTATTGCACAATAAGTCCCACGCCGAGTCATAATTTTCGGCCTTAAAGTCCAAGTTATCGATAACGAGCAAGGCACTACCTTTCAGAGATGCACGAAGATAATGCAACTTATTGATATTATCTATATCTTGCCTGCAATGAATTAAAGAAACAAAAGTATCCCTAAACTCAAGCCAGTGTTGATAGTGACCATGAAAGACGGGTAAATTGATTTTAGGCAATCTAACACAATTAGATTTAAAACCACTTGCCTGTGCATCCTCAAAACTCGATACGGAACCATCCAGGCGCTCGCGGTGCTGTGCCGGCTGCGCTCCGAGCAGACTGCGTGCCGCCGCCACTAGCGCATGATAATGACATTCGAATTCTTCGCGTTCCGCGAGCTGGTCGTCTGCAGAGTCTGAAAGCGTCTCGATCTCACACTGTAATTTGTCATATTCCGCGTATAAGGCATTAAATTTATTGAAGCGGCTTTCTAAATCTAGCAGTTGTAAACTACTAGGTTTTTCGCCAGATTGAAGCACTGCTATGTATTTAGTAAAGATAGTCAATTTCGACTTTATTCCACCGCGTTTCTTAATCAACTTTTCTTCGGCCATAGCTATATAGCGGTAATGTGCAACAAAATAAATAAAATCTATTCAATAAGGCAATAAAATACAGCGGGATATTAGCTCGTTAGGAGAACAAAAGAACAGATGTGCAAGCAAACCGGACTGGTCAGCTGACGATGATAAGAAGCGAGCGAGTTACGTAAACAAGTTACCGTTATTTGAATTCCTGTATAGTTTAAATTACGCAAAATTTTGCTTTAAGCATATGAAGTAAAAATTGATTTAAAATGTAGATGAGAGATTGATGTGTTGCGAGCAAAGCATAAATAATAAGGCACTCACTAAATAAAGGCGGTTTTTGAATTTAAAGAAATGTTAACGAAAGGAAAAGATAAAAGGAAAATTGGAACGAACTCACAAATGAACATCCAAACCGTCTCCTAGATTAATCGTAGATGATCAGCTCGTTCCATTGCCCTCACGATGACACGCACTTTCGATGGGTCCAAAGTCCGTCGCGCGTTCGACCTCAAAATGACTTTCAATTCTCGGGCTTGTGCGGTTGCTTGACGAAGTATACTCCACAGGATGATAATGAAGAAG
>NW_020654739.1:0-11097 GCF_003589595.1 Hyposmocoma kahamanoa
CATGTTGTTGGCATGATATAAATGGTTTAACGTGTGAGTACACGTATTCATAAATGACACTCTCAAAATTTTTAGCTACACTAGACAAAATACTAATAGGTCTATAGTTAGTACATAAGAAAGATCACCAGACTTTAAAACTGGAACTACATGCGCGACCTTCCATTCCTGGGGAAAAATACGAAGGTTCAAAGATAATTGAAATATAAGTTTCAGCGGCAAACATAGCTCCTCTGCATATTCCCACAGAAACTTAGGAGGTATCCCATCTGGACCAGCACCCTTTTTTTGGGTCTATGCATTTTATTTTGCGCAAAATGTCGCAACTAGCTATTGTTATATTAGAGAGAGTAATTCATAATTCATAATTCATTTAATCATTGCATGTGGTTTCACTGAGGTGTTAACAATTAAAATATTACAACACATGAACCCTGTAAGGGCACTAATGATTTTACCTTAATTACACTGCATGCTGTGTCATTCAATAATTCTATTCCTATACGCTAAATACAATATAAAAATCCAAATCTCAATAATTAAAATCATAAATGGTACAAATATAGTAAACTTAATTTGTTATATAATGCAATTCATAATTCATTCATTAATTTGATAAAACAATGAAAATATAAAAAGTGAATAATCTTAACGCATGTCTTAAATTATTATTATGTCAAAAACGTGCTAAAGAACAATTAATGATTTGTTAATAAGGAGTTGATAATGGAAGTCAGTCGTTATTAAAATATTATGTCATGCCATGTCAAATTGTAGTTTTTGTTTAAGTAGTCATTGAAAAATCATTCAAATTTTGATCATACAAAAATTCATAAATTGTATAATAGGTTTTTTGTATTAGCAAATGTTTTAGTTTTTTTATAAAGGATGCTGTGTTTCGTTCTATTTTGATATTTTCCGGTATTTTGTTAAATATTTTAATTGACATAGCTAGGGGGCCGGATCCATACATTTCCATTTTGGATTTTGGCAAGATCAGTCTATTAGGGTATCTTGTGGGGAAGCGACGTTGTTGATCTCCCTCCCTTGTGTAAAAACTTGGATATCTTCTGACAAATTTGGCGGTTTCCAGGATATATATAGATGGCAGAGTTAGAATTTCTAAGCTCTTAAAATACGGTTTACAGCTATCGGTATTCTTTAAATGTTTTATAATTCTTATACATTTTTTCTGTAAAATTAATAATGAATCTACTTGTGAACTGTTCCCCCATACAATTACTCCATAGCTTAGCCATGCATAAGCATAAGCGTAATATGCTGTTATGGCGGTTTTTTCATTTGTGGATTTTTTAAGTTCCCAGAGTGCGTATGTAAATCTAGATAATTTCAGTGCTATCTTTTCTACATGGGCCTTCCAATTTATATTTGTATCTATGTCTATCCCTAACAACGTAAAATTATTGACACTTTCTATATTGATGTCTCTGTAGGTGAAGTCGATAGTCAATGGTGCTTTTTGGTACGGTCTGAACTGTATTATTTTTGTTTTTGAAAAATTTATTTCTAAATTATGGTCATTTAGCCAATTTACGACATCATCTAGTGCTACTTTTAAAGTTGTATTTAAATCTAAATCATCGCTATCTGAGTAAGGAGTGATGAGTGATATGTCATCTGCGAAAAGTACGCACGTCTGGTTTATTGATTTCGGCAGGTCATTTATATAAATTAAAAATAGAATACATCCGAGTACGGAGCCTTGTGGAATTGAATGATTAATTATTCTAGTGTCAGATGAAATATTAGAAATTTGTCCGGTTTTATGATCAAAATATTTTGTTTCTACTATATGTTGCCTGTTTTGTAGATATGATTTAAACCACTCATACGCAATACCCCTTATACCTACCGCATGTAATTTGTTCAATAAAATGTGATATTGTATTTTATCGTATGCTTTTGTCATGTCCAACAAAATACCTATCCCATATTTTTTATTATTTAATATATTAAGTGCTTCCTGTATATATTTAAAAATTGCTAGCATTGTCGAGCGATTCTTCCTGAAGCGGTTTTGGTTTTCGTCGAATATTTTAAATTTCTCACAAAAAGGGTAGATACGGTTGTACATTGCCTTCTCGAATACTTTTGAAGAAGTTGGTAATAGTGCAATTGGTCTATAGTTGGTAGCTGCTAATTTTGTACCTTTTTTATGTAGCGGTTTTATTACAGCTTTTTTAAGACGATCTGGATAGACTCCTTCCACAAAGGATTGGTTTACTAGTACATAGAAAGGTACCGTAAGTTCGTCCGCACATTCCTTGAACAAAATGGGCGGTATTTCATCTAATCCGTGACTGTGCTTATTAGGTAGATTTCGTAATATTGCATTTATTTCCTTGTGATCGATCGGGCGCAGGTATATTGATTTTTCAATGAATGTAGCCGCGGGCCGGCCCTGAGGAGGCAGTGCGCACGCACTCGGTTCCCCCACTGTTGCAAAGTATTCATTGAATGTGTTAGCTACCTGTTTCGGTTCGGAAACTCGTTTATTATTGACATTCAATGTTATATTTTGGTAACTGGGTTTAGATAGTTTGTTTGTTCTTTCTTTGATTATGGTCCACATTGTTTTTACTCGATTATTAGATTTTTTTACGCGCTTTATATACTCTAATTTTTTTGATGCAATGATACACTTTTTTAATGATTTTTGATAGTGTTTATAATGGTTTTTTAAAACTATACTTTTTGAGTGATTTGTGTGTATACTTAGGAGTCTTTTATTTTTACATGATATTTTTATACCTTTAGTGAGCCATTGTTTTTTTCTTTTTGTGTAAATTTTTGTTAGCTTTTTTGGTATATATTTGTCTAGAAGTAATATTAAAGTGTCATCGAAAGAGTCATAATTTTGATTAATGTTTTTGTCAGAAATTAGTATTGTATTCCAGTCAATTGATTGTAGGACCTTTTCATAGTATCATCAGTATCATTAGTTTCGTTTAGTGGATTGGTATGGCGAGGTGAGTTTGATGTTTCAAATACCGAGGAGAAATAACTAGACATTAGGTTACAAATTCCCTGATCATTTTTAGCAATTTCAGTTCCCAGTCTTACAATATTGGGAACGCCTTTTTTACGTTTTCTATTGTTTACGTAATGCCAAAAAGCCTTGTTATTAACGTGTAACAGGTTTTCTGATGAGGTAACAAAAGAATTGTAGCATTCCTTAATCAGCTTTTTGGACCTTGTTCGAAGTAAAGCAAATGTGTCATAGTCCAGGGGATTTTCATACAGTTTAAATCGCCTGTGAAATTTATCTTTTTCTTTGAGACATTTAATAAGGTTGTGAGAGTACCAGATAGGATAATTACCAGGAACATACTTGCATAGTGGCACAAATTTTAAAATTATATAATGCAGTTCAGTGTAAAAGATGTCAACCGCTGCGTCCACGTCACTCACTTTGTCCAAGAGGTGAGCCCACTCTACGCGTGCAACTTCTAAGCGGATTGTGTCATAATTAGCTTTATAGTAATTGAGGCGAGTTTTGCGCTTAGATTTAATATTAGTACAGGATGCAAAAGACCCAATTACAATTTCTAAAGGAGGATGATGTTGATCCTCACGAGTTAATGCATCTGCAACCTTAACTGCTACATTATCAGTTGAAGATAAAACAAGGTCCAAAATACGTCCATTCGAATTTTGAATTTTGTTAAACTGTCGAAGGTTACAAAATGAAATAGATTCATGAAACAGAATAGATTTAGCATCATTGGGACTGCTATGTGTTAAGAAATTGTTCTCGTCAGAATCGTAAGTCCAGTCTAAGTTAGGTAGATTAAAATCACCGATAACTATAGCAGTGTCTATCTCATTGAACGCAGCAACACGAGCTGACACATTATCGTAAAAAGCTGTAAGTTCAGATGCATGTAAGTTAGGAGGAAGGTAACAGAGACATAAGTGAATTTTACCGCAGATATGATCCGATGAAATTGTAAGCCAGATGTCCTCAAGCCGAGTCTCCCAGGATTCTTGACGAGTAACAGTAAGACTACTTTTAACTGCGACCAGAACCCCACCACCGTTTAATTTGTCAATCAAGGTAGATGATCTGTCTCTGCGGAATACATGATACCGATTATCAAAACGTTCCGCATCAAAAACTCCTTCATTTAGATTGGTCTCAGTAAGGCAAATGACGTCGTAGTTGGCATTCAATACATTTAAATATAATTCAGTAGTTTTAGATCGTATTCTATTTACATTTTGATAAAACATAAACATGATTAAAATACGTAAAAACCAAGTAAATATTTATGCTTAATTAGTAATAGGTATTCAAACGATCTTCTTGAGATCTTCTAAGGTCTTGACGTGGACTGCGGGCCCATCATCACCCTTGCGCAAGTAAACCCGACCCAATTTGACCCAAGCGTACTTAAAAGAGTGTTCTTTGGCCTATTTACGGACAGCCCCATGAAGGTTTTTACACTGTGCTGATAGATGTTCAGACACATAAATAATCTGACTATCCCCTGGAACGCCGATAGTAGAGGATGCGATTGGGTTGGGGGTTGGATTTGTTGTATCGCTTAAAAGCAGAGATTAAGTTGTCCCGCTGACGTTCAGATTGTAGTGTGATTAATATGTTACGCGGGCGGTGGGATTCCCGATTAAATTTAGCTACTCTTCGAGCAGCACATACCTCATTGTCACCGAGAGGTAAATTGAGGATTTCGTACAACTTTTTCACCAGAACGATTACATTTTCAGATTTCTTCTCCGGAACTGCTTGTATTTCAACATTGCGACTTCTTGAAGATTTATCAAGTACCAATAAGCGGTGGTTCAAATCATTAATATTAGATACTAGCATTAATTTCTGGGATTCCAACTCCTGGATCCGTTCACTGGCTCTAGTAACATCGCTTTTTATATCATTTTATTCTTCTTTCAAAAAATCCGTCGTTTTTGTAAATTCTTGTTCCAGATTTGTGATTGCAGTTTTAATTTGTGAGTTCACTAGCTTATCTAGGTAATCGCGCATCTGGTTGAATTTATCATCTAGCAGACTTTGGAAACGATCGTAAGTAATGATGTCTCCCATTGATGTTCCGGCAGAAGATCCCTCTCCCGCATTATAGGATGACTGTTTTTGCAGGATCGGTCTGTAATTGTTCACGCCAATAGGTAGCTCAGAGTCGGCAAGGTGTGATTTTAACATGACAGAATTAGTCAGTTTAGACGAGCTGCCTGAAGAAGAGTTACATTTATGAGCACGATGCGTGATATTAGAGCACTGGTGGCAATACCAAGGCAACTTTTTAAACACGAAATTTTCTTGGTAAACCGCATTCGGCATATTGCAGCAAGAGTAGTGGTATACACCCTTGCATGCGACGCATTTTAGTACTAGACCGTCGGCGACGGGGAGATCGCATGACAAACAATTCATATTTCCTCTGAGAGGCAAGGGTGAAAATATACGCAGTGTCGCTTCTGCGCGGTACGTAATCACCGCACGATAAGCCTGTAGTCGCGCAGCGCACGCAAAAATAACCTGTTCGCGCTGCACCGAACCGCGCGAATCCCGTGCAATCCACTCGAAACACCGGTCACACTGTGATAACGTGACTTAACAATATAATAATAATAATAACGCACACACTCAACATAGCTCCGCACTAGGGAAACCCTGTGTCGCGGGTGCCATGGACACACACATAAACAACCACAAATTACACCCAAACTCACGAGAGAAATAAATGTAGGTCATACAAATATTTCGCCCGGCCCGGGAATTCAAGATGGCGGACACGATTTTTCAAAAAAATGGAATTTGGGTATCGTTTTCTAGGTATTTGGGGGTGCCCATTACGAATATAGCACTTATTAGTAAATCCAAGATGGCGGACACAATTAAAAAAAAATTCAATATGAGTATTGTTTTCAATGTATTTGGGGATGCTTATTAAGAATATAGCACTTATTTGTAAATGCAAGATAACGGACATGATTTTTCAAAAAAATGCAATATGGGTATCGTTTTGGAGGCACTTGGGGGGTGCCATTACGAATATAGCACTTATTAGTAAATCTAAGATGGTGGACACGATTTTTCTAAAAAATGCGATATTGGTATCGTTTTCGAGGTATTTGGGGATGCTCATTACGATCATAGCACTTATTAGTAAATCCAAGATGGCGGGCACGATTTTTCTAAAAAGTGCAATATGGGTATCGTTTTCGAGGTGTTTGGGGTTGTCCACTACGAATATAGCACTTATTTGTAAATCCAAGATGGCGAACGCGATTTTTTTTAAAAAATGCAATATGGGTATCGTTTTCGAGGTATTTGGGGATGCTCATTACGAATACAGCACTTATTTGTATATGCAAGATGGCTGGCACGATTTTTCGAATAATGGAGAGTTGGGTATCGTTTTCGACGTATTGGGGTGTGCCATTACGAATATAGCACTTATTAGTAAATCCAAGATGGCAGGCACAATTTTCCGAATAATGGCAAATTGAGTATCGTTTCCGAAGGATTTGGGGGCGCTCGTTACGAATATGGCACTTATTAGTTAATCCAAGACGGCGGACACGATTTTTCAAAAAAATGCAATATGGGAATCGTTTTTGAGGCTTTTGGGGGTGGCCATTACGAACATAGCACTTATTAGTAAATCCAAGATGGTGGGCACGATTTTTCTAAAAAATGCAATATGGGTATCGTTTTCGAGGTATTTGGGGATGCTCATTAGGAATATAGCACTTATTAGTAAATCCAAAATGGCGGGCACGATTTTTCTAAAAAATGCAATATGGGTATCGTTTTCGAGGTATTTGGGGATGCTCATTACGAATATAGCACTTATTAGTAAATCCAAGATGGCGAGCACGATTTTTCTATAAAATAGAATATGTTAATCGTTTTCGAGGTACTTGGGGATGCTCAGTCGAACATAACACTTATTAGTAAATCCAAGGTGGCGGAAACGATTTTTCAAAAAAATGCAATATGAGTATCGTTTTCGAGGTATTTGGGGGTGCCCATTACGAATATAGCACTTATTAGTAAATCCAAGATGGCGGACACAATTTAAAAAAAAAATGTAATATGGGTATGGTTTTCAAGGTATTTGAGGATGCTTATTAAGAATATAGCACTTATTTGTAAATGCAAGATAACGGACATGATTTTTCAAAAAAATGCAATATGGGTATCGTTTTCGAGGTATTTAAGGGTGTCCATTACGAATATAGCACTTATTTGTAAATCCAAGACGACGGACACGATTTTTTTTAAATGCAATATTTGTATCGTTTTCGAGGTATTTGGGAGTGTCCATTACGAATATAGCACTTATTTGTAAATCCAAGATGGCGTACACGATTTTCTAAAAAATGCAATATGGGTATCGTTTTCGAGGTATTTGGGGATGCTCATTACGAATATAGCACTTATTAGTAAATCCAAGATGGCAGGCACGATTTTTCTAAAAAATGCAATATGGGTATCGTTTTCGAGGTACTTGGGGATGCTCAGTCGAACATAGCACTTATCAGTGCTATGGATGCTATGCTATGGCTTAGGAGTTCGGCAGGTGGCGCCACTTGGAGTAAACGAACGTTCTGTACCAAAATTTGTTAAATATTTTAATAATGCATTAATTCAAATAAAAAGTTTATCATAATACTAGTAACCACCACAAATATAGACAATAAATATTTGTGGCTATAACGGCCTACGATTTATATAGCAATTACAGTGAAAGATTTTTGGCTTGGAAACAGCTAACCGACAAGCAAAAAAGTGAATTCCCTAGTGTATATATTTGGACTATCTGACTAAGTGACTAAGTGCGTTGATTTAAGTACGGAATGAAATTGTGAATGACAACAACCGTTAACAGTTGAAGAAGTAAATTGACCTTTGGACTTTGCTTCAAAATCGTTTATAGAAAGGCACTCGTAATTTGTGTTGTGACGTCAAGTGCCATTTGGTTCAGTGGTTACACAGTGGGGCTCAACATCTGGCGAACCTGGTCTCTAATCCAAGCGAGCCGGAAAGTATTTATTTCTTTATTATTTCTATTTATTTTGGACACTCGTGTGACAGATTAACGCTAATTAATAGCCTTATTACATTTATATGTGAAGAGGATAATTCATTTAGCCAGACAACCTATAAGTATTATCCGTTGTCACTTGTCATTACTCCGAGGTTGTCACTTTTAAGCACCCAACTGTTGCCACCTATTGACTTCCTTCCGTACTTCAAAAAATGCAATATGGGTATCGTTTTCGAGGTATTTGGGGGTGCCCATTACGAGTGAAGCACTTATTAGTAAATCCAAGATGGCGGACACGATTTTTCAAAAAAATGCAATATGTTTATCGTTTTCGAGGTATTTGGGTGTGTCTATTACGAATATAGCACTTACTTGTAAATCCAAGATGGCAGACACGATTTAAAAAAAAAATGCAATATCGGTATCGTTTTCGAGGTACTTGGGGATGCTCAGTCGAACATAGCACTTATAAGTAAATTCAAGATGGCGGACACTATTTTTCAAAAAAATGCAATTTGGGTATCGTTTTCGAGGTATTTGGGGGTTTCCATTACGAATATAGCACTTATTAGTAAATACAAGATGGCGGACACAACTTTATTTTAAAGTGCAGTATGGGTATCGTTTTCGAGGTATTTGGGGATGCTCATTACTAATACAGCACTTATTTGTAAATGCAAGATGGCGGGCACGTTTTTTCGAATAATGGCAAGATGGGTATCGTTTTAGAGGTACTTACGGGTGCTCATTAAGAATATAGCACTTATTACTAACTTTGTATGCCATAAGGCGGATCACAGTGATTCAAAATTCATTCTTGTAACAACTTTATAACCTGTGTATCACAAAGAAATAAATGATTGATTGATTGATTGATTAGTAAATCCGAAATGGCGGACACGATTTTTCAAAAAAATGCAATATGGGTATCGTTTTCGAGGTATTGGGAGGTGCCATTACGAATATAGCACTTATTAGTAATTCCAAGATGGCTGACACGATTTAAAAAAAATGCAATATTGGTATCGTTATCGAGGTACTTGGGGATGCTTAGTGGGAACATAGATAGCACTTATTAGTAAATCCAAGATGGCAGACACGATTTTACAAAAAAATGAGTTATGGGTATCGTTTATGAGGCATTTGGGGATGCTCATTAGGAATATAGAACTTATTAGTAAATCTAAGGTCGCGAACACGACTTTTCAAAAAACTGCAATATGGGTATCGTTTTTAAAATATTTGGGGATGCTCATTACGAATATAGCACTTATTAGTAAATTCAAGATGGCGGACACGATTTTTTTTTAAATGCAATATTGGTATCTTTTTCGAGGTACTTGGGGATGCTCAGTACGAACATAGCATTTATTAGTAAATCCAAGATGGCGAACATGATTTAAAAAAAAGTGCAATATGGGTATCGTTTTCGAGGTATGTGGGGATGCTCAGTAAGAACATAGCACTTATTAGTAAATCCAAGATGGCGAACATGATTTCAAAAAAAATGCAATATGGGTATCGTTTCCGAGGTATTTGGGGGTGCCCAATACGAATAAAGCACTTATTAATAAATCCAAGATGGCGGACACGATTTTTTTTTAATGCAATATATTTATCGTTTTCAAAGTATTTGGGTGTGTCCATTACGAATATAGCACTTATTTGTAAATCCAAGATGGCGGACACGATTATTCAAAAAAATGCAATATGGGTATCGTTTTCGAGGTATTTGGGGGTGCCCATTACGAGTGAAGCACTTATTAGTAAATTTGAGATGGCGGACACGATTTTTCAAAAAAATACAATATGGGTATCGTTTTTAAAATATTTGGGGATGCTTATTACGAATATAGAACTTATCAGTAACTCCAAGATGGCGGGCACGATTTAAAAAAAAAATGCAATATGTGTATCGTATTCGAGGTATTTAGGGGTGCCCATTACGAATATAACACTTATTTGTAAATCCAAGATGGCAGACACGATTTTTCCAAAAAATTGCAATATGGGTATCGTTTTCGAGGTATTTGGGGATGCTCATTACGAATATAGCACTTATAATTAAATCAAAGATGGCGGGCACGATTTTTCGAAAAAATGCAATATGGGTATCGTTTTCGAGGTACTTGGCGACGCTCAGTACGAACATAGCACTTATTTGTAAATCCAAGATGGCGGACACGATTTCTCAAAACATGCAATATGGTTATCATTTTCGAGGTATTTGGGGATGCTCATTACGAATATAGCATTTGTTTGTAAATCCAGGATGGCAGACACGATTTAAAATAAAAATGCAATATGGTTATCGTTTTCGAGGTATTGGGGGGTGCCATTACGAATATAGCACTTATTAGTAAATCCAAGATGGCGGACAAGAATTAAAAAAAAAATGCAATATGGGTATAGTTTTTGAGGCCTTTGGGGGTGGCCATTACGAATAAAGCACTTATTAGTAAATCCAAGATAGCGGACACGATTTTTCAAAAAAATGCAATTTGTGTATCGTTGTCGAGGTATTTGAGGATGCTCATTAAGAATATAGCACTTATTTGTGAATACAAGATGGCGGGCACGATTTATCGAAAAATAGCAAGTTGGGTACCGTTTTAGAGGTATTTGAGTGTGCTCATGACAAATATAGCACTTATTAGTAAATCCAAGATGGCGGGCACGATTTTTCTAAAAAATTCAATATGGGTATCGTTTTCGAGGTACTTGGGGATGCTCAGTACGAACATAGTACTGATTATTATTATTGTAGTAAATCCAAGATGGCGGACACGACTTCTCAAAAAAATGCTATATGGGTATCGTTTTCGAGGTATTTGAGGGTGCCCATTACGAATAAAGCACTTATTAGTAAATTTAAGATGGCGGACACGATTTTTTTTTAAGCAATATGTGTATCGTTTTCGAGGTGTTTGGGTGTGTCCGTTACGAATATAGCACTTATTAGTAAATCCAAGATGGCGGACACGATTTTTTTTAAATGCAATATTGGTATCTTTTTCGAGGTACTTGGGGATGCTCAGTACGA